>NC_143135.1:86049166-86352196 GCF_059928025.1 Delphinapterus leucas | reverse complement strand
ATGAACCACAAAATAAATGAAATTAAAAATTCTCTAGAAGGAATCAATAGCAGAATAACTGAGGCAGAAAAATGGATAAATGGCCTGCAAGATAAAATAGTGGAAATAACTACCGCAGAGTGGAATAAAGAAAAAAGATGAAAAGAATTGAGGAAAGTCTCAGAGACCTCATTGGGACAACATTAAATGCACCAACATTCCAATTATAGGGGTTCCAGAAGAAGAAGAGAAAACGAAAGAGACTGAGAAAATATTTGATGAGATTATAGTTGAAAACTGCCCTAATATGAGAAAGGAAATAGTCAATCAACTCCAGGAAGCGCAGAGAGTCCCGTACTGGATAAATCGAAGGAGAAACATGCCAAGACACATATTAATCAAATTATCAAATATTAAATACAAAGAAAAAATATTAAAAGCAGCAAGGAAAAAGCAACAAATAACATAAAAGGGAATCTCCATAAGGTTAACAGTTGATCTTTCAGCAGAAACTCTGCAAACCAGAAGGGAGTAGCAGGACATACTTAAAGTGAGAAAAAGGAAAAAACAACAAGCATGATTATTCTACCCAGCAAGGATCTCATTCAGATTCGATGGAGAAATTAAAACCTTAACAGACAAGCAAAAGCTAAGAAAATTCAGCACCACCAAACCAGCTGTACAACAAGTGCTAATGGAACTTCTCTAGGAAGGAAACACCAGGGAAGGAAAAGACCTAAAATAACAAACCCAAAATAACTAAGAAAATGGTAATAAGAACATATATATTGATAACTACCTTAAATGTAAATGGATTCAATGCTCCAACCAAAAGACATAGACTGGCTGGATGGATATAAAAACAAAACCCATATATATGCTGTTTACAATAGACCCACTTCAGGCCTAGGGACACATACAGACTGAAAGTGAGGGGATGGAAAAAGATATTCCATGCAAATGGAAATCAATGGAAACCTGGAGTGGTAATTTTTATATAAGACAAAATAGACTTTAAAAAAAGGACAATTACAGAGACAAACAAAGACACTACATAATAATTATTGAGGGATCAATCCAAGAAGACAGAACAATTGTAAATATTTATGCACCTAACAAAGGAGCACCTCAGTACATAAGGCAAATGTTAAGGGGAAATCAACAGTAACACAATCATAGTAGGGGACTTTAACACCCCACTTTCACCCATGGACAGATCATCCAAAATGAAAATAAATAAGGAAACACAAGCTTCAAATGATACATTAAACAAGATGGACATAATTGACATTTATACAACGTTCCACCCAAAAAAACCAGAATATACTTCCTACTCAAATACTCAAGGAATATTTTCCAGGATAGATCATATCTGGGGTTACAAATCAAGCCTTGGTAAATTTAAGAAAATTGAAATTGTATCAAGTACCTTTTCCAAACACAGCACTATGAGACTAGATATAAATTACAGGAAAAAACTATAAAAAATACAAACACATGGAGGTTAAACAATACACTACTAAATAACCAAGAGATCATTGAAAAAATCAAAGAGGAAATCAAAAAATACCTAGAAACAAATGACAATGAAAACATGATGACCCAAACCTATGGAATGCAGCAAAAGCCGTTTTGAGAGGGAAGTGTATAGCAATAAAATCCTATCTCAAGAAACAAGAAAAATATCAAATAAACAACCTAAATTTACACCTAAGGCAATTAGAGAAAGAAGAACCCCTCCCCCCAAAAAATTCCAAAGTTAGCAAAAGTAAAGAAATCATAAAGATCAGATTAGAAATAAATGGAAAAGAAATGAAGGAAATGATAGCAAAGATCAATAAAACTAAAAGCTGGTTCTGTGAGATGATAAACACAATTGATAAACCATTAGCCAGACTCATTAAGAACAAAAAGGTAGAAGACTCAAATCAACAGAATTAGAAGTAAAAAAGGAGAAGTAACAACTGACACTGCAGAAAAAGAAAAGATCATGAGAGATTACTACAAAAAATGATATGTCAATAAAATGGACAACCTGGAAGAAATGGACAAATTCTTAGAAAAGCACAACCTTCTGAGTCTGAACCAGGAAGAACTGGAAAATATAAACTGACCAATCACAAGCATTGAAATTGAAACCGTGATTAAAAGTCTCCCAACGAACAAAAACCCAGTACCAGATGGCTTCACAGGCAAATGCTATCCAACATTTAGAGAAGAGCTAACACCTATCCTTCTCAAAATCTTCCAAAATATAGCAGAGGGAGGAACACTCCCAAACTCATTCTACAAGGCCAAAACCACCCTGATAACAAAACCAGACAAATATGTCACAAAAGAAGAAAACTACAGGCCAAAATCACTGATGAACAGAGATGCAAAACTCCTCAACAAAACACTAGCAAACACAATCCAACAGCACATTAAAGCATCATACACCATGATCAAGTGGGGTTTATCCCAGGAATGCAAGGATTCTTCAATATACACAAATCAATCGTGATACACCATATGAACCAACTGAAGGAGAAAAACCATATGATCTTCTCAATACATGCAGAAAAATCTTTGACAAAATTCAGCACCCATTTATGATAAAAACCCTCAAGAAAGTAGACATAGAGAGAACTTACCTCAACATAATAAACTCCATATGTAAAATACCACAGTCAACATTGTTCTCAATGGTGAAAAACTGAAATCATTTCCACTAAGATGAGGAACAAGGCAAGGTTGCCCACTCTCACCACTATGATTAAACATAATTTTGGAAGTTTTAGCCACAGCAATCAGAGAAGAAAAAGAAATAAAAGGAATCCAAATCAGAAAAGAAGTAAAACTGTCACTGTTTGCAGATAACATGATATTATATATAGAGAATCCTAAAGATACTACCAGAAAACTACTAGAGTTAATCAATGAATTTAGTAAAGTAGCACAATACAAAATTAATGCACAGAAATCTCTTGCATTCCTATACACTAATGATGAAAAATCTGAAAGAGAAATTAAGGAAACACTCCCATTCAGCATTGTAGCAAAAAGAATAAAATACCTAGGAATAAACCTACCTAAGGAGACAAAAGACCTGTATGCAGAAAATTATAAGACACTGATGAAAGAAATTAAAGATGTTACAAACAGATGCAGAGATGCACCATGTTCTTGGATTGGAAGAATCAACATTGTGAAAATGACTATACTACCCAAAGAAATCTACAGATTCAAGGTAATCCCTATCAAATTACTTATGGCATTTTTCACAGAATTAGAACAAAAAATTATACAATTTGTATGGAAACTCAAAAGACCCGGATTAGCCAAAACAATCTTGAGAAAGAAAAACTGTGCTTGAGGAATCAGGCTCCCTAACTTCAAACTATAATACAAAGCTACGTAATTATGACAGTATGGTACTGACACAAAAAAAGAAATATAGATCAATGGAGCAGGATAGAAAGCCCAGAGATAAATCCATGAACATATGGTCACATTATTTTTGATAAAGGAGACAAGAATATGCAATGGAGAAAGACAGCTTCTTCAATAAGTGGTGCTGGGAAAACTGGACAGCTACACGTAAAAGAATGAAATTACAACACTTCCTAACACCATACACCAAAATAAACTCCAAATGGATTAAAGACCTAAATGTAAGGCCACACATTATCAAACACTTAGAGGAAAACATAGGCAGAACACTCTATGACATAAATCACAGCAAGATCCTTTTTGACCCACCTCCTAGAGAAATGGAAATAAAAACAAAAATAAACAAATGGGATCTAATGAAATTTAAAACCTTTTGCACAGCAAAGGAAACCATAAACAAGATGAAAAGAGAACCCTCAGAATGGGAGCAAATATTTTCATATGACGCAAGTGACAAAGATTTAATCTCCAAAATATACAAGCAGCTTATGCAGCTTGATATCAAAAAAACAAACAACCCAATCCAAAAATGGGCAGAAGACCTAAATAGACATTTCTCCAAAGATCATACACAGGTTGCAAACAAACACATGGAAGGATGCTCAACATCACTTATCACTAGAGAAATGCAAATCAAAACTACAATGAGGTATCACCTCACACTGGCCAGAATGACCATCATCAAAAAATCTACAAACAATAAATGCTGGAGTGGTTGTGGAGAAAAGGGAACACTCTTGCACTTTTGGTGGGAATGTAGAATGATACAGGCACTATGGAGAACAGTATGGATGTTCCTTAAAAGACTAAAAACAGTTCTACCATATGACCCAGCAATCCCACTACTGGGCATATACCCTGAGAAAACCATAATTCAAAAAGAGTCATGTACCACAATTTGCACTGCAGTTCTATTTACAGTAGCCAGGACATGGAAACAACCTAAGTGTCTATCAACAGATGAATGGATAAAGAAAATGTGGCACATATAAACAATGGAATATTACTCAGCCATAAAAAGAATCTAAATTGAGTTATTTGTAGTGAGGTGGATGGACTTAGAGACTGTCGTACAGCGTGCGGTAAGTCAGAAAGAGAAAAACAAAAAAATACCGTATGCTAACACATATATATGGAATCTAAAAAAAAAAAAAAAGGTTCTGAAGAACCTAGGGGCAGGAAAGGAATAAAGACACAGTCATAGAGAATGGACTTCAGGACACGGGGATGGGGAAGGGTAAGCTGAGATGAAGAAGGAGAGTGGCATGAACATAAATACACTACCAAAGGTAAAACAGATAGCTTGTGGGAAGCAGCCGCATAGCAGAGGGAGAACAGCTCAGTGCTTTGTGACCACCTGGGAGGGTGGGAGGGAGACGCATGAGGGAGGTGATATATGTATACATATAGTTTATTCACTTTGTTATACAACAGCAACTATCACAACAATGTAAAGCAATTTTACTCCAATAAAGATGTTAAAAAAATAAGTAAATAACATGCCCAGATGACCAGGGCCTAAGGGAATATGTGATGGTCCTAAATGAAGTCAGGCAAAGAAGATAAAATAAATTTCATATGCACTGTTTCTTATTGCTGCTTTCTCTTTGTATAGTTGCTATGGGAACGGTGCTCCAGAAGCTCTCTAAGGCTTTGTCTATGCAGTCCAAAGTGATCAAGAATTTAGGCTGAAATGACTAGTCAGTTTATTCCAGCTGTTTTAATTTTTTTTTCCAACTCATATTCCTTTCACCTCTGGCCAAATTGAGTAGTTGTTTAACTGAATTCAGTAGCATCTTGCAGAAATAAAATTGGTTTACCTGTTGTATATATTTTTGTTCTAGAACATGCCTTCCCCTACCAGGGCCCTGTGATTTCTGGGATTATAAGCAGCAACAGAAGCCATGGAGCATGTCTGCGAAGACAGGAAAGGACTAGTTGAATAATTCATACACCTGTGACAGGGATCGAGGCACACTCACAAACTGAGGAGCAGGGAAAAGCAGTGTGTCAGAGGTCAAGTAGCCAAGCAGAAATGCATCAAGAGAGAATAGCTGCCTGAGGCCAGCAGAGCCCAGAGAGAGGTGGAGGCACCAGCACCCAGATGAGACCTGGGCACTGAGGTCATCCTATCCAAATCGGTGGCTGTTTATCAAGCCACTGCCTATGCTGTTACTAAGTAAGGACTTAACCTGACATCCCCTACTGCCACCTTCCTACTGTGATCCAGTCAATCTTCTCTGAGGCTAGCTGCACATCAGTAGCCTGCATCCTCCACTGACCTGACTTGACTTGGGTAATGCTTTTGGACAGGTGATACAGTCACAGCTGCTCATTTCCATCAGAGTCCCCTAAGCTCATGCCTGGGCACATTTGCTGACTCTGCACCAAAAAATTACTCCCTTCCACCCCACCCCTCATCTGTCAACCCAATAAGCAGGGCAAAATTTTCCCCACTCTTAATGCGTATCTGCTGTCTGTCTAGGACTCAGCCTGCCACCTCCAAGATCGGAATCCCAGACAACCAGGAATCAAACACCATCTCTAGTCTAGTCAGTGTTGGTGTTTTACAATTTTTTTTTTTGCTAAAGAAGAAAATAACAAAAAAGGATAACCACATATAAGGCATTAGAGAGAGCCAAATGTATAAAACCAGTATTCACCCAGTGGTTTCTTGGTGGGAAATACTGAAGACTTGTAAATATGAATCTTTCACAAGCAGAACTGGCCTTTGATATTATAAAGCAAGCTTGGAGCTCTTTTCTGCTTGTACATTGTCCTGCACCTTAGTTGGCAGGTACCTCTCTCTCCCTAACTCTGTGCCACTCCAGATACCCTCAACCACATGCCTTGTGACCCAGCAGCTTTGTGCTACCACTGCCACATTTTCCTTATCAAATGGACTGTCCCTGTTCCCCATTCCTGAGACAGGGACCTTCTTTAGGGAAATGTGTGATGATTGAGAAATTGGGTAAACCACCCTGCCCTAGACAAATAGCGGCCCTTTTATTTCAGTTGTAGAAAACGCTTCAGAAAAGAAAATCAGAGATTGTTGAAAATGATGATCCTAATGAGTGAGATTTGAGAATTATTTCTATTTTTCAAAACACTGTGCTTGCTATTCTCTGGAAACTAAAACACGGTACCCTGCTCTAATAAAAATCAGAGTTGACCCTTAAACAACATGGGTTTGAAATATGTAGGTCCACTTACATATAGATGTTTTTCAACAAATGTATAGGGCAATTTTCTGGATATTTGCAACAATTTGCAAAAAACTTGCAGATGAACCACATAGACCAGAAATATCAAAAATACTAAGGAAAAGTTAGGTATGTCATAAAATACATATGAATGCATAAAATATGTGTAGTTTATTTTATCATATACCACCATAAAATATACGCAAATCTATTCTAAAAAGTTAAAATTTACCCACACAATAAGACCATATATGATGCCATTCACAGTCAACAAAAATATAAAGATGCACTATTAAACATACCTGCATAAAATTAATTGTAGAACATACTGTACCACTGTAATAATTTCATAGCCACCTCTTGTTGCTATTGCAGTGAGCTCAAGTGTTGTGTCTGCTTAAAATGCTGTGTGATACTAATCATCCTCACATGAGCAGGTCATCTTTCCAGTAAGTTGAGTATCACAGTGAAAAGTGAACACTCATAGTTCATGCATATTTTTCATCATGTTTAGTGCAATACCATAAACCTGAATAACACTGTGGAACCCATACAAAGTGTCACTAGTGATGCTGGATTTGCTCCCAAGAAGCAAAGAGAAGTCATGACATTACAAGAAACAGTGGAATTGCTTTACATGTACTATAGATTGAGATCTGCAGCTGCAGTTGCCCACCATTTCAAGACAAATGAATCCAGCCAAAGAATCACTGTAAAAAAAGAAAAGGAAATCCATGAAGCTGTGACCACAGCTATGTCAGCAGGCATGAAAACCTTGCACTTTTTGTGAAATACCTTTTAATCTTGTATTGAAAATACAGCTTTGATATGGGTGCAGGATTGTTATAGGAAAGACATACCTACACACTCTAATATGATTTGAGAAAAAATGAATTCATTATATGACAACTTAAATCAAGAGTAAGATGAGGATCTAAAACTCACCTTCCTCACCAGAATTTAATTCAAGCAAAGGATGGCTTGATAATTTTAGAAAAAGTTTGGCTTAAAAAATGGCAAGATAACAGAAGCAGCTTCTGCGAACTAAGAGACAGTGGATGAGTTCCCAGACATTATTAAGAAAATCATTAAGGAGAAGGGATATTTGCCTGAGTTGGTTTTTAATACAGATGAAAGTGCCCTATTCTAGAAAAAGAAAAATTTCACAAAGGACATTTATTAGTAAGAAAGAGAAGTGAGTACCAGGATTTTAGACAGGAAGGGATAGGCTAACTTTACTGTTTTGTGCAAATGAAGTTGGGTTTACGATCAGGACTGTCCTTTTCTACAGAGCTGTTAACCCCTGAGCCTTGAAGGGAAAATATAAATACCAGATGCCAATCTTTGGTTGTACAACAAGAAGGCCTGGATAATGAGAACTGCTTTTCTGGACTGGTTCCATCAATGCTTGGTCCCTGAAGTCAGGAAGTACCTTCCCAATAAGGGAATACATTTCAAAGTTCTTTTGGTATTGGATAATGCTCCTGGTCACCCAGAACCCCATGAGTTCATCACTGAAGGCCTCAAAGTGGCCTACTTGACCCCAAAACACAATGTCTTTAATTCAGACTTTAGATCAGGATACCAATAAGGACCTTTAAGGCTCATTACACATGGAAAGGATTGTCAACACTGTAGCAGAGAACCCCACTAGAGAGAACCTCATGAAAGTCTGGAAGGATTACACCACTGAAGATACTACTGTTGCTATAGAAAAAGTCATGAAAGCCATCAAGCCTGAAACAATAAATTCCTGCTGGAGAAAACCATGTGCAGATATTGTGCATGACTTCACGGGATTTATGACAGAGCCAATCAAGGAAATCATGAAAGGGATTGTGGATATGGCAACAAAGGTAGAGAGTGAAAGGTTGCAAGATATGGATCTTGGAGAAATTCAAGTGCTAATAGTTACTACACCAGAGGGATTAACAGAAGATGGAGATGAGTGCTTCCAGGACTACTTCCAGACTATGAGGAAGAAGACATAGAAGAACATTGTGTGCAAGGCTTGTATTGAAATGGATAGCCTGTCCTTACATAGGCATAAGGTGAGTGATATTTAATATAAAGCTAACAATGTGTTAGTTTTCTTACTGTTTTATAACTTTACCTTCAAAGAATTACATTGCAGTACAGTATGCCTCTCTCTGTCTCTGTCTCTGTCTCTGTCTCTCTCTCTCTCTCTCTCTTGCACTCTCATTCTCACTTGATCTGGTAATTGGAGAAACTGCATATCAAATTATCATAACAGGTAAGTGTTTTTTTAAGAAATGTAATTATGTTTCCAATACTATATTGTGAATATGACTGTAATACTGTATGCCATAAAAATTTTATAACTATCCATTCATTAGTGTATAAGATAGGCTACTGTGAAACAATTGCATTGATTACATTAGGCATAAAGCAATAATATTGCTGCTTCTCCATTATCAATGCATGAATTGTTATACCTGTAAATAAATATTTCTTTATAACATTATGTTTTCATTTTTTGATGTCTAGTGTAATATGTATAATGTATACAGTGTTTTGTATCATTTAAGACCATATTGATGTAGGTACTGGCAAACAATTCATCTTGTAAACAGATGACTAATCTTAGAGTAGCAATAAATACAGTAGAGTACTCTGTATTTTCTCTTCCCTAGGATTTTCTTAATAACATTCTCTTTTATATAGCTTACTTTATTGTATATAAAAAATTAGTATATAAAAAATTAACATACAAAATATGTATTAACTGTTTATGTTATCAGTAAGGCTTCCTTCTATTCAACAGTAGTTAAGTTTGGGAGGAATCAAAAGTTATACTGAATTTTCGACTGCACAGGGCATCAGAATCCCTAACCCCTGCGTTGTTCAAGGATCAATGTATAAGTACTAAAATAACCTAATGATGTTGATGATAAATAATATCGGATATGCCATTGGAGTTTATAAAATGAATTCATATATATTATCTCCTTGATGTCTACTTTAACCTAGAAGGTATATTTGACTTTACAGCTGAGATTCAAAAACATTAAATACCTAACCTGGGCTTTCCAACTCCAAATCATCATCTTTTCTCTATATTTCTTGGAATCTCTGATTCCCTAAATGTATATTTTCTGGTTGTTTCAGTTGGTGATTTAATAGCAATAATTTTTCTTCTTTCATTTCTCACATAACTGCCTGATAAACTATGAACTTAGAGTTGATTTTTGTCTCTAAATAATAAATTTAATAAATTAACAAATCTAATTCAATGAATTAATTTGATAAATTAATACTTAAATGTATTATTAAGATCTTTATCAAAGACAAACTGTATGATCTCATTTTATTGTAAGATAAAAAAAACTAACTCATAGACGAAAAGAGTAGATTGATGGTTGCTAGGGGAAGGGGGCAAGGGGAGGGGGAGGGATGGGTTGAAGGTCGTCAAAGGAAACAAATTTCCTGTTGTAAGATGATGTACTTGAGATGTAATATACAGCATAGTGACTAAAGTTAAAAATAATGTATTGCATATTTGAAAGTTGCTGACAGTAGATTTTTTTCCAGAAAATCCAAAGAATTATTTATTCTATCATCCATTCAATGAAGTCTCTCGAGTGCGTGTACTCTGTCACTTCTGTGAGCATTACAAAATCAAAGTGTTTTTTATTTTCAACATCTTTATGGGAGTATAATTTCTTTTTAATGGTGTGTTAGTTTCTGCTGTATAACAAGTGAAGCAGCTATACGTATTCATATATCCCCTTATCTCTTCCCTCTTGAGTCTCCCACCCACCCTCCCTATACCACCCCTTTAAGTGGACACAAAGAACCGAGCTGATTTCCCTGTGCAATGTGGCTGCTTCTCACTAGCTATCTGTTTCAGCTATCTGTTTTACACTTCATAGTGTATGTATGTCCATGCCACTCTCTCACTTCGTCCCAGATTACACTTCCCCCTCCCCTTGTCCTCAAGTCCATTCTCTACATTGGTGTCTTTATTCTTGTCCTGTCCATACGTTCTTCAGAAAGTTTTTTTTTAGATTCCGTATATATGTGTTAGCATACAGTATTTGTTTTTCTATTTATGACTTATACCACTCTGTATGACAGTCTCTAGGTCCATCCACTTCACTACAAATAAATCAATTTCGTTTCTTTTTATGGCTGAGTAATATTCCTTTGTATATGTGTGCCGCATATTCTTTATCCATTATTCTATCAGTGGACACCTAGGTTGCTTCCATGTCCTGGCTATTGTAAATAGAGCTGCAATGAACATTGTGGAACATGACTCTTTTTAAATTATGGTTTTCTCAGGGTATATGCACAGTAGTGGGATTGCTGGATTGTATGACAGCTCTGTTTTTAGTTTTTTAAGGAACCTCCATACTGTTCTCCATAGTGGCTGTATTAATTTACATTCCCACCAACAGTGCAAGAGGATTCCCTTTTCTCCATAACCTCTCCAACATTTATTGTTTGTAGATTTTTTGATGGCGGCCATTCTGACTGGTGTGAGGTGATATCTCATTGTGGCTTTGATTTGAATTTCTCTAATGATTAGATGATTGGACATCTTTTCATGTGTTTGTTGGCAATCTGTATATCTTCTTTGGAGAAATGTCTATTTAAGTCTTCTGCCCATTTTTGGATTGGGTTGTTTGTTTTTTTGATATCAAGCTGCATGAGCTGCTTGTATATTTTGGAGAATAATCCTTTGTCACTTGCTTTGTGTGCAAATATTTTCTCCCATTCTGACGGTTCTTCTTTCATCTTGTTTATGGTTTCCTCTGCTGTGCAAAAGCTTTCAAGTTTCATTAGGTCCAATTTGTTTCTTTTTGGGTTTATTTCCATTACTCTAGGAGGTGGGTCAAAAAGGATCTTGCTGTGATTTATGTCATAGAGTATTCTGCCTATGTTTTCCTCTAAGAGTTTTATAGTGTCTGGCCTTACATTTAGGTCTTTAATCCATTTTCAGTTTATTTTTGTGTATGGTGTTAGGGAGTGTTCTAATTTCATACTTTTACATGAAGCTGTCAAGTTTTCCCAGCACCACTTATTGAAGAGGCTCTCTTTTCTCCACTGTATATTCTTGTCTCCTTTATCAAAGATAAGGTGACCATATGTGCATGGGTTTATCTCTGGGGTTCCTGTCCTATTCCATTGATCTATATTTTGTTTTTGTGTCAGTACCATATTGTCTTGATTACTGTAGCTTTATAGTATAGTCCAAAGTCAGGGAGCCTGATTCCTTGAGCTCCATTTCTCTTTCTCAAGATGGCTTTGGCTATTCGGGGTCTTTTGTGTTTCCATACAAATTGTGAATTTTTTTTGTTCTAGTTCTGTGAAAAATGCCATTGGTAATTTGATAGGGAATGCATTGAATCTGTAGATTGCTTTGGTAGTATAGTCACTTTTATGATGCTAATTCTTCCAATCCAAGAACATGGTGTATCTCTCCATCTGTTTGTATCATCTTTAATTTCTTTCATCAGTGTCTTATAGATTTCTGCATATAGGTATTTTGTCTCCTTAGGTAGGTTTATTTCTTAGTATTTTATTACTTTTGTTGCAATGCTGAATGGGAGTGTTTCCTTAATTTCTCTTTCAGATTTTTCATCATTAATGTATAGGAGTTTCAGAGATTTCTTTGCATTAATTTTGTATCCTGCTACTTTGCCAAATTCATTGATTAGCTCTAGTAGTTTTCTGGTAGCATCTTTAGGATTCTCTATGTATAATATCATGTCATCTGCAAACAGTGACAGTTTTACTTCTTCTCTTCTTATTTGGATTCCTTTCATGTCTTTTTCATCTCTGATTGCTGTGGCTAAAACTTCCAAAACTATGTTGAATAATAGTGGTGAGAGTGGACAGCTTTTTCCTGTTCCTGATCTTAGTGGAAATGGTATCAATTTTTCACCATTGAGAACGATGTTGGCTGTAGGTTTGTCATATATGGCCTTTATTATGTTGGCCTCTATGCCTATTTTCTGGAGGGTTTTTTATCATAAATGGGTGTTGACTTTTGTCAAAAGCTTTTTCTGTATCTATTGAGATGGTCATATTGTTTTTCTCCTTCAGTTTGTTCATATGGTGTATCACATTGATTGATTTGCATATATTGAAAAATCCGTGTATTCCTTGGATAACCCCACTTGCTTTTGGTGTATGATCCCTTTAATATGCTGTTGGATTCTGCCTGCTAGTATTCTGTTGAGGATTTTT
Organism: Delphinapterus leucas; assembly: GCF_059928025.1. Classification (NCBI taxonomy): domain Eukaryota; kingdom Metazoa; phylum Chordata; class Mammalia; order Artiodactyla; family Monodontidae; genus Delphinapterus; species Delphinapterus leucas. Next base: position 86,339,366 of record NC_143135.1, on the reverse strand, counting down.
GAATCTATGTTCATCAGTAATATTGGCCTGTAGTTTCCATTTTTTGTGTTATCTTTGGTTTTGATATCCGGGTGATGGTGGCCTTGTAGAATGAGTTTGGGACTGTTCCTCCCTCTGCTATATTTTGGAAGACTTTGAGAATGATAGGTGTTAGCTCTTCTCTAAATGTTGGATAACATTCACCTGTGAAGGCAAATGGTCCTAGGCTTTTGTTTGTTGAAAGAGTTTTAATCACAGTGTCAGTTTCAGTGCTCGTAATTGGTCTGTTTATATTTTATATTTATTCCTGGTTCAGACTCAGAAGGTTGTGCTTTTCTAAGAATTTGTCCATTTCTTCCAGGTTGTCCATTTTATTAGCCTATAGTTGTTTGTAGTAGTCTCTCATGATCCTTTGTATTTCTGCAGTGTCAGTTGTTACTCCTCCTCTTCATTTCTAAATCTATTGATTTGAGTCTTCTCCCTTTTTTTCTTGATGAGTCTACCTGATGGTTTATCAATTGTGTTTATCTTCTCAAAGATCCAGCTTTTAGTTTTATTGATCTTCGCTATTGTTTCCTTCATTTGTTTTTCATTTATTTCTTTTCCTTTAAACATTTTTATTGGAGTATAATTGCTTTACAATGGTGTGTTAGTTTCTGCTTTATAACAAAGTGAACCAGTTATATATATATATATATATATATATATATATATATATCCCCATACCTCTTACCTTTTGTGTCTCCCTCCATCCCACCCTCCCTATCCCACCCTTCCAGCTGGTCACAAAGCACTGAGCTGATCTGCCTGTGCTATGCAACTTCTTCCCACTAGCTATCTATTTTACATTTGGTAGTGCATATATGTCCATATATACACTACCACTCTCTCACTTTGTCCCAGCTTACCCTTCCCCCTCCCCAAGTCCTCAAGTACATTTCCTAGTAGGTCTGTGTCTTTATTCCCATCTTCCCCTCGGTTCTTCATGACCTTTTTTTTTTTTTAGATTCCATATATATTTGTTAGCATACGGTATTTGTTTTTCTCCTGATACTATACATAGAGAATCCTGAAGATGCTACCAGAAAACTACTAGAGCTAATCAATGAATTTGGTAAAGTAGCAGGATACAAAATTAATGCACAGAAATCTCTGACACTCCTATACATTAATGATGAAAAATCTGAAAGTGAAATTAAGAAGACACTCCCATTTATCATTTATTTCTGATGTGATCATTATGATTTGTTTCCTTCCGTTAACTTTGGTGTTTTTTTGTTCTTCTTTCTCTAATTGCCTTAGGTGTAAGGTTAGGTTGCTTTTTTTGAGCCATTTCTTGTTTCTTGAGGTAGGATTGTATTGCTATAAACTTCCGTCTTAGAACTGCTTTTGCTGCATCCCATATGTTTTGGATCATCGTGTATTCATTGTCATTTGTTTCTAGGTATTTTTTAATTTCCTCTTTGATTTCTTCAGTGATCTCTTGGTTATTTAGTAGTGTATTATTTAGCTTCCAATTGTTCATATTTTTTACCGATTTTTTTCCTATAATTGATATATAGTCTCATAGCACTGTGGTCGGAAATGATACTTGATACAATTTCAATTTTCTTAAATTTACCAAGGCTTCATTTGTGAACCAAGATATGATCTTTCCTGGAGAATGTTCCATGAGCACTTGAGAAGAAAGTGTATCTGTTGTTTTTTGATGGAATATCCTATAAATATCAATTAAGTCCATCTTGGTTTTTTTGTTTGTTTGTTTTGTTTTTTTTTTTGCAGTATGCGTGCCTCTCACTGTTGTGGCCTTTCCCATTGCAGAGCACAGGCTCCAGACACACAGGCTCAGCAGCCCATCTTGTTTAATGTATCATTTAAAGCTTGTGTTTCCTTATTTATTTTCATCTTGGATGATCTGTCCATTTGTAAAAGCGGGGTGTTAAAGTCACCTACTATGATTGTGTTACTGTCGATTTCCCCATTATGGCTGTTAGCATTTGCCTTATGTATTGAGGTGCTCGTATGTTGGGTGCATAAATATTTACAATTGTTCTATCTTCTTCTTGGATTGATCCCTTGATCATTATGTAGTGTCCTTCTTTGTCAGTTGTAATAGTCTTAATTTTGAAGTCTATTTTGTCTGATATGAGAATTGGTACACCAGTTTTCTTTTGATTTCCGTTTGCATGGAATATCTTTTTTCCATCCCCTCACTTTCAGTCTGTATCTGTTATGAGGTCTGTAGTGAGTATCTTGTAGACAGCATATATACGGGTCTTCTTTTTGTATCCATTCAGCCAGTCTATGTCTTTTTGGAGCATTTAATCCATTTACATTTAAGGTAATTATCGATATGTATGTTCCTATTACCATTTTCTTAATTGTTTTGGGTTTGTTACTGTAGGTCTTTTCTTTCTCTTGTGTTTCCTGCCTAGGGAAGTTCCTTTAGAATTTGTTGTAAAGCTGGTTTGGTGATGCTGAATTCTCTTATCTTATGCTTGCCTGTAAAGGTTTTATTTTCTCTGTCAAATCTGAATGATACCCTTGCTGGGTAGAATAATCTTGGTTGTCGGTTTTTCTCTTTTATCACTTTAAATATGTGCTGCCATTCCCTTCTGGCTTGCAGAGTTTCTGTTGAAAGTTCAGCTGTTACACTTATGGGGATTCCCTTGTATATTAGTTGTTGCTTTTCCCTTGCTGCTTTTAATATTTTTTCATTTTATTTAATTTTTGATAGTCAGATTAATATGTGACTTGGCATGTTTCTCCTTGGATTTATCCTGTATGGGACTGTCTGCACTTCCTGTACTTGATTGACTATTTCCTTCCCCACTTTAGGGAAGTTATAAACTATAATTTCTTCAAATATTTTCTCAGTCCCTTTCCTTTTCTCTTCTTCTTCTGGGACCCCTATAATTTCAGGAATATTTTTTCAGGTAGACTGCCTCTTTTGTTTGTTTGGCCTGGTGGGTTTTTTCCTTGCTCCTTCATCTGCTGTGTATTTCTCTGTCTTCTCATTTTGCTTGACTTAATGTTGTTGGGGTCTCCTTTTCACAGGCTGCAGGTTCATAGCTCCCATTTATTTTGGTGTTTGCCTCCAGTTGGTAAAATTGTTTCCGTGTGTTCTGTAGGCTTCCTGGTGAAGGGGACTTGTGCCTGTGTTCTGGTGGATGAGGCTGGATCTTGTCTTTCTGAGGGGTAGGATCACGTTTGGGGGTGTGTTTTGGGGTGTCTGTGAACTTATGATTTTTGGCAGCCTCTCTGCTAATGGGTGGGGATGTGTTATTGTCTTGCTAGTTGTTTGGCATAGGTTGTTCAGCACTGTAGCTTGCTGGTCATTGAGTGGAGCTGTGTCTTAGTGTTGAGATGGAGTTCTCTGGGAGAGCTTTTTCCATTTGATATTACATGGAGCCAGGAGGTGTCTGGTGGGCCAATATCCTGAACTCAGCTCTCCCACTTCAGAGGCTCAGGCCTGACATCTGGCTGGAGCTCCTCGACTCTGTCAGCCATATGGCTCAGAGGAAAAGATAAGAAAGAAAGAAAGAAAGAAAGAAAGAAAGAAAGAAAGAAAGAAAGAAAGAAAGAAAGAAAGAAAGAAAGAAAGAAAGAAAGAAAGGAAGGAAGGAAGGAAGGAAGGAAGGAAGGAAGGAAGGAAGAAAGAAAGAAAGAAAGAAAGAGAAAGAAAGAAAGGATGGAAGGAAAGAAGGAAGAAAGAACGAAAGAAAGAAAAACAGAAAATAAAATAAAGTTATTAAGAGAAAAAGTAAAAATAAAATTGTTAAAAATTAATAAATAAACAGTAATTAAAAAAAGAAAGAAGAGAGTAACCAAAGCAAAAATCAAATCCACCAATGATAATAAGCACTAAAAACTATATTAAGAAAAAAAAAACAAACAGAACCCTAGGACAAATGGTAAAAGCAAAGTTATACAGACAAATTCACACAAAGAAGCATACACATACACAATCACAAAAAGAGAAAAAGGAAAAAAATATTTTTTTTAAAACAAGAAGAGAGCAACCAAATCAATAAACAAATCTACCAATGATAATAAGCTCTAAATACTAAACTAAGATAAACATAAAACCAGAAACAAATTAGATGCGGAAAGCAAACCCCAGTTCTACAATTGCTCCTGAAGACCACTGCCTCAACTTTGGGATGATTCATTGTCTCTTCAGGTATTCCACAGATGCAGGGTACATCAAGTTGATTTTGAAGATTTAATCTGCTGCTCCTGCCTCTGCTGGGAGAAATTTCCCTTTCTCTTCTTTTTCGCACAGCTTCTGGGGTTCAGCTTTGGATTTGTTCCTGCCTCTGTGTGTAGGTCACCTGAGGGCATCTGTTCTTCACTCAGACAGGACAGGGTTAAAGTATCAGCTTATTAGGGGGCTCTGGCTCACTAAGGTCAGGGGCAGGGAGGGGTATGGAATGCGGGGCGAGCTTGCAGTGGCAGAGGCCAGCGTGATGTTGCAACAGCCTGAGGCATGCCATGTGTTCTCCCGGGGAAGTTGTCCCTGGATCACAGGACCCTGGCAGTGGCAGGCTGCACAGCCTCCCAGGAGGGGAGGTGTGGATAGTGGCCTGTGCTTGCACACAGGATTCTTGGTGGCTGCAGCAGCAGCCTTAGCATTTCATGCCCATCTCTGCGGTCTGCGCTGATAACCACAGCTTGTGCCCATCTCTGGAGCTCGTTTAGGCAGTGCTGTGAATCCCCTCTCCTCTTGCACCCTGAAACAATGGTCTCTTGCCTCTTAGGCAGGTCCAGACTTTTTCCTGGACTCCCTCCCAGCTAGCTGTGGTGTACTAGCCCCATTCAGGCTATGTTCACCAGTCAGACCCACTCCTATTCCTGGGATCTGACCTCCAAAGCCCGAGCCTCAGCACCCAGCCCCCTCCTGACCCAGCAGGTGAGCTGTCAAGCCTCTCAGGCTTGTGAGTGCCAGTCGGCACTGATCCTCTGTGTGGGAATCTCTCCTCTTTGCCCTCTGCACCTGTATTGCTGTGCTGTCTTTCATGGCTCTGAAGCCCCTGTCTCCACCAGTGAAGGGGTTTCCTAGTGTGTGGAAACTTTTCCTCCTTCACAGCTCCCTCCCAGAGGTGCAGGTTCCATCCCTATTCTTTTGTCTCTGTTTTTTCTTTTTTCTTTTGCCCTACCCATGTATGTGGGGAGTTTCTTGCCTTTTGGTAAGTCTGAGGTTTTCTGCCAGCATTCAGTTGGTGTTCTGTATGAGATATTCCACATGTAGATATATTTCTGATGTATTTCTGGGGAGGAAGTTGATCTCCACGTCTTAGTCTTCTTCCATCCTGAAGGTCTCCGTAAATTTAAATGTAAAGGTGTAGAAAATTGAGATACAAAACCAGAAAAGGCAAAAAATTTCCTGCTTTCATAGAGCTTGCCTTTAGTTGAGGGGGAGGCAGAAATCAAAAATAAATGAGTAATATGTGTCATTGTTTCAGGTGCTGTTAAGTGCTATGGAAGTACTGTTGTCTACACAGTTTGCAAAGTAATCTCACAAACACCCTTAATTCATTTAACCAATATTTATTGAGCATCCAATATATACCAACTATATATATAACAACTATATAATTGTTATGATTATACATATTTTAAGACTGAAATACTGCAATAAAGTTATTTTTCCGAGGTAATAGAGCTGGTAAATTGCAAAGCCAGGACCCAAAATCTTATTTTCAATTTTCAGGTCTAGTCCTCTTTCTGATGCCATAACTGTAATTTCAAAATCTGGGCCCTGAAGCTAATATTTCTTTAGAAGAATCCTTGTTTCTTCTTTCACTCCTTCACTTACTATTTAAAGGCAAAATAAATACATTTCTAGGGAAATGGATTTCTGCCTTCAGGGGTTCCTTTCCATGTGTGTTGGTGGATATTTTATCTTCAATTAGATGAGTTTAGTAGACTAAAAATTCATTATGACTTGCAAAATTAAAGTGCATTTGTGTGTTTTAAAACTTGTATTTATAAACTTTCCTTTAAGTGAATTTATCTCTTTATTTATTTATTTATTTTTGGCTCTGTTGGGTCTATGTTGCTGCATGCAGGCTTTGTCTATTTCTGGTGAGCAGGGGCTGCTCTTCATTGTGGTGCATGGGCTTCTCATTGCGGTGGCTTCTCTTGTGACAGAGCACAGGCTCTAGGCATGGGGGCTTCAGTAGTTGTGGCTTGCGGGTTCTAGAGCGCAGGCTTAGTGGTTGTGGTGCATGGGCTTAGTTGCTTCGTGGAATGTGGGATCTTCCCAGACTAGGGCTCGAACCCATGTCCTCTGCATTGGCAGGTGGATTATTAACCACTGCGCTAACAGGGAAGTACCTAAGTGAATTTAAAGAGAATCTTTTACCATAATCTTCCCCTCACTGTTTCATATCCTTTAGTTAATTTTATTTCTTCAATTAATTTTATTTCTTCAATTTACTCTGGTTAAACGAATTCAAAATTTGATCTTTTGAAAAAGTTTGTGGAAACTTTTCCTCCTTCACACCTCCCTCTAAGAGGTGCAGGTTCCATCCCTATTCTTTTGTCTCTGTTTTTTCTTTTTTCTTTTCTTTTTTTTGCCTTACTCAGGTACGTGGGGAGTTTTTTGCCTTTTGGGAAGTCCGAGGTCTTCTGCCAGTGTTCAGTAGGTGTTCTGTAGGAGTTGTTCCACATATAGATGTATTTTTTATGTATTTGTGGGGAGGAAGGTGATCTCCACATCTTACTCCTCTGCCATCTTGAAGGTCCCCCTGAGAGTAGATCTTATAAGTCCTCACTGCACACACAAAGAATAATTATAACTAGATGAGTGATGAATGTGTTAACTAATCTTATTGTGGTGATATTTCACGATATATATATATATATATATATATATATATATTTATCAAATCCTTGCATTGTATGTATTAAAATTTCCACAATATTATATGTCAATTATATCTCAATAAAGCTGGAAAATAAAGTTTCAGGAGGTTGCACATATACAAATTTGCTCAAATTTTATATTAAGCATGTTGAATTTTCTGAGCCTCAAATAAATAAATAATAGAACTTATATATCCTGTAGTTTTTCCTATTATTAATAAAACATTCTCCTGCTTATCTTCCCTAGAAAAATTACTTTAAAATTCTGTGTATCTTCCCAAGTATAATACCAAATCTCATATTTGAGAATAAACATCCAGGGCACAGTGAACCAGTTGGATTCTTATCACAAATGATGAGACTATCAAGTCCTTATTCCAAATGTGGCTAGACTTATGGATTTAGGGCTTTAATGACTTTGATCTACTGCTAGGTTATCTTTAGAGGTGTACTTGTGTGTGCACATGTATGTGTGGTGCATGCACATACAGATGAACTCATCGAGGGGATGATAAAGGAGTGGGTGGTTTGGGGAGTGAGACATTTCAGAAAGCATCAACCTGTTTCTCTACTTGTTAGGCATGTAAGAATATTCTATTGTTTCCTAGGTTTGATTGCTTCTCTTTCACAATAGCATAACCCAATAATGATAGTGATTTTAAGAATTTAATTTGGCAGAGGACTGATTTGTAATTTGGTCCAATCACTTATGATATTTTCACACAAAAACAATTAATAACAGTGGAGATGTTCTAATTTAAAAACCAATGTCTGCCCGAGAAGAATGCATTTCTCCATGAATTTTCATAATGATTTTATTATGACCAGAATAGAACATATGGTAAATACCTAATTGAATGATAGATGACAACAGTGTCAATTGGGCTGAATGTATTATGTAAATGACATAATCTTCTGCAGGATGGGGGGATATGCATTTTATTGATATGGGCAAAACATCATCTCTCAGGACTCCTTCAGGGCTGAACACCAAAAAGCAGATCTTCAGAGACCAGAGAGGGAGGACTTATTCCACTTGGAATAAGTCCCACGAGACTCAAGACCAAGGATTTTAGTTCCTATTGCTCCACCACTAGCAAGAAATACTTATAGTTTTCTTCCAGAAAAATCTGGAAAAATAAACTGCTCCATGAACAGTAATATATACTCTACACTGAAGCAGTTTTAGTACATTGATTTGATTGCATTGGGTGGTCTCATAAACTTGCAGATTAAAATGACATTAAAATGTGTATTGAGTGGGTAGATACAGGGTTATTGTCAGTGGGGACTGGGATCCAGCCTGTCTCTAAATCAAGCTTTGAAAATTGATTAGTAATTCTGCCATCTCCTCCCAGGCAAGGAAATGTAGAGGAAAGAAGAGGAGGCTCTTACACCTCCTCTTTCTTCAGTCAAGACTGCAGCTCTGAGCATGGTCCCATATACATGCTTACAGATGGTCTTGATTCCAAGAGACCCAGAGAAATAAGTAACAGAGCCATCTTCCCCCTGGACTATGTGCAGGGGAAGGAGGGAAGATGAGTGAGCTCAGAGCACTGGGGGGATGAAATGAACAAGGCATAAAAAAGAAACAATCCTCTCTTTCTTGGATGCTTCCTCCTGTCCTCAACTTCAGAGGTCCTTTTTAGCTAGCCTCCACCTCTGAGACCCTGAGAAAATAAAGAACAACTACACACTATTCAGGCTGGGATTTCTGTGTCCTGAATTCCCTTAACATATAAATCATCCTTTGTCCAGCTCACCTGATGACTCCAAACAGGACCCAAGCTCTTGACACCTCCTAGTGAGTACCTGAGATGATGAGAGGAGCAACAGTATGGTCTGGAACAGAGATATCAGCCTGAAAAATCAATGCCCTTCCAATGTATTTCAGTACAATTTTACTCTTACCATGTGCTAGGTGTTATGAGAGATTTAGAGTAAATAAGACTACTCAGGCCTTTCAGGCATTCATAGTCTCCTAAAGGAATGAGACAAGTATTCAACAACATTTGAATCAGGACAGAAGTTAAGTGGAATAGGAGAGGTAGCCACAAAATACATGCGGTGGGGTTGAAGGGGTGCATGTCAAGGGGAGAGAGAGAGCACCAGGCACTCTCATGGTTACTCTATGGGCCAAGCCATGGTTTCTCAAGCTCAGCACTACTGTCATTTTGGCTAAATGGTTCTTTGTTATGAGCACTGTCCTGTGCACTGCAGGATGTTCAGCAGCATCCTTGACATCAACTCAGTAGTTGCCAGTAGCACCACCCTCCTCAATCATGATTATCAAAAATGTCTCCAGATACTGCCAAATGTCCTTCAGAGGCAAAAGCACCTCAACTGAGAGCCACTTGACTCTCACCTTGCAAGAATGTAACTGATTCTGTGTACATTAATTTGAACACTGTTCAGGCAGTGGTTTTCTATAAATCCACTTTAACCCATTCCATCCTGCCAAGGATAAGTGCAGAAGGATGTCACAGGACTAATGGAGATTGGATCCTTGCAGAGGTGATGTTTTTATTACTTCTTAGAAAATCAATTGAACATCTGGTCAAAAAATATGTCTTAGCACTGACTGCCATGTACTGTGTTAGGTGTTGAGGATGTCAGATTTTATGGACTCATTTCCCCAGCTGCTGAAAGTATTCCTGAAAGATAGCTCTGACCCATTCTCCCTCTTTGATGCTTCATTGACAGGAGAAACCTGCCTTACCCAAGCTCACACCTCTTTACCCAGACAGCCTGAATCCACTCATGCCTTCATTTCCTCCAACTCATGTCAACCAAAGGACCACGCTAGCTGCAGAACTCCCTCTGGGGCTCACTCAACTTCTTCCTCTGCCTCATCCTGCTTCTTTCCCTTCCCTTCCACAGATGTTGATCTCAAAATCACTCCCTGTGAAACACCCTGCATGCTGATTTCCATCTCAGAGCCTGCTTCCTGGGGGACCCAACCTACAACAACTTGTAAGGTAGAGTCCATGCTCTCAGGTGCTCATAGTCACATGTTTGGCAGTATTTTCGTTCCCAAGGGCTGCACTTCTGGGGTTCTGTTTCCACTCAGTCCTGTCCTTCGTCAACACCCTCAACCTAGAGTTCCAAAACATTGGCTCAGCGGGTAAGTCCCCTAAACAAAGTACTCAGCACACAGTGACGCTTCCAAGCAAAGGATTAAATCCCAGTGAATTCCCAATGGAAAAAACAATTAGAAGCACAACTCTATGGATCTGAAGGCAGTTCTTATCTACCCCTAAACATGAAACTGTATCACACACCACAGGTTCACTCCTGATTCCTGGCCATTGCCGGGAGAAAACTCACTGTTCTCCTTTTTTCTTGGGAAGGATCAAAAAGATGACAGAGGCAAAACTGGAGCTTTAAAGTCCACCCTCTGGCCTAATTTCCTACAGATTGACTTTTAACTGCTGCTTCTTTCTGTCCAATTTTAACCAAACTGCTTCATATGTTCTCCCTAAATAACTGACCCTTCTTTGCCCTTTTGTCTTCCTTATTTTCACCTCTTAGCCCAAATAGAAGACGCTTTTCAGCAAAACGTTAGGAAAGGAGGCCAGTGCAGTGTATGTGAAATTTCCATTTCTGTCAGAGGCAGGTCCTCCCTATGCAGAATTAGAGAATAAATCAACTTAATTCCTGGCCCCAAACTCCCCTTTCAGAACGCTTTTCTAGCCCCTGTTCCAAGGCTCCCATGCACATTATATTAGCCCCTTATTCAGGTAGCCTTTGTACCCTCTACACTCTCTTGTCTCCCTTTTGTTCATGAAAATCTTCCTCCTTCCGCCCCATGTACTAGGCCTCTTGTGGGTTCCAGGAAGGCTATTTTTAGACACGAATTTGAGCTGCGGTATGACTGCATCATAGTGATTTTATGTGTTTTTCCTCCCACAGGGTATTTTTTTTCTTTTTTTTTTTTTTTTTTGCTGTATGCGGGCCTCTCACTGTTGTGGCCTCTCCCGCTGCGGAGCACAGGCTCTGGATGCGCAGGCTCAGAGGCCATGGCTCACGGGACCAGCTGCTCCGCGGCATATGGGATCTTCCCGGATCCGGGCACGAACCCGCGTCCCCTGCATGGGCAGGCGGACTCTCAACCACTGCGCCACCAGGGAAGCCCTGCACAGGGTATTTTTATACCACATTTATACGTCAATCTCCAGGACCCAAGAATGTAGGGACAAACAATGTTGGGGTTTCATGAAACACAGAAGGGTCATTTGTGGGCAAGGCCCTTTCTCAATTCTATAAATCACACTGATGAGAGAGTTCCCATCACTCATGACTGAACACAAACTCCAGCCAGTCTGAACCATGAGCCATACCTCCCCTCTTCGTGTCACCCATGCAGTGGAAATAGTCCAGCTAGTTCTTCCATCCTTGTGGATGTGATCATTACTAGGCAGTCAACTGACCCAAACAAGCAAATGGATGAATTCACTTTATGGAAATAAAATCAGACTGATTTGACTAAGCTTACCAGTTTATTTTGGTACTTTTGGAAAAGACATGAACTAACCATTTTTCTTTTCCCTTTTGTTTTTCACATTGATTTCTATAAAGCAGACTCGGCACTCACTATGAGGTTTAATTAAAATAAGCTCATAAAAATTCAGCAGCAGACAATACAACAGGACAAAGTTTCCTCAGGGGAACAGAGAGATTGGCCTTTCAAGCGACCCTCACAATCATCATCCTCAAATCTCTATAAAGCTGTGCTCAGTAAGGGTTCTGGGATACAAGGGATGTAGGGGGACAATTGAGGAGATTTGCCTCCACAGGGCTGAGAGAGAAAGAAAAGGGACAAATATTTATCACCCTCACAAATAATTGTACTCTGTCAACCAAGCTCACCTGAGTGCAAACAAGGGAAGGAGGGTCTGCAGGGTGGTAAAGGCCCAACATTTCAGTCTCAAGCCGAGTCCAGGCCCAAACAACCCTCATGAAGCCAGGCTTTGGGGCACATCTTTCTAGGACTACAGATCACATGCTAGCTCTATTTACCCTCAGTCATCTCTTTAAAAGGACAAGCACAAGTTACCACAAGTCCAGTTAAGGAGAGGAAGGCACTTTGCAAAATAAACATAAATCCCCAGAATATTAGTCTGAGAGATACTTGTGAAACATCTTGTTTCAAAGTGTTCCTTTGTTTTCCACATTAAATCTTTTTGTCTTCCTGGAACAATAATTGTAACTAATACATGTGCAGCTGATCTAGTTGGAATAAAAATGAAGCAATCAAAAAGCTTATTATACTTCTCACCTCCTTATTCCAAAACTGAGTTTTCTTTTTTCCCCTTAATTCTCATCTTATATATATTCAGTGTTTACCACCAGTCTTTCGCCAAGTTTTTTCCAGTCATCTCTTGGTTTGGGGCCTTTTAGTAGGTTCCTTAAGAAGGACTCACAAAATAATTACAGTTGATCCTTGAACTATGTGGGGTGGGTTAGGGGGAGGTTAGAAGGGTTGACTTCCATGCAGTGGAAAATATGCATGTAACTTTACAGTCAGCCCTCCAAATCCAAGGTTCCACATCCACAGGTTCAACAAACTGTGGACCACACAGTACTGCAGTATATATTTATTGAAAGAAATCAGTGTATAAATGGACCCATGTAGTTCAAACCTATGTTGTTCAAGGATCAACTGTATCTCCTGAGTTCTTCCAAAGCTATTTACCTGGAGCCTCTATAATTTGAAGTTTAATAGTCTCCTCTGTAATACTTTCTGCCCCTTTGCTCTTCACCTGCCCTGTGCACTTGACTACAACCTGACCTTAGCCCTGTTTGAGCTTAGATCTTCTCGTAGCAGCATCAGCTTAAGTTTCAGCTCTTGTACTATCAGGTTTGGCTTCTCTCCTAAAGGACGTACTGTGAGTTCTTCCTGAACTCTCAGGACCCTGAGTACCTGAGCTTTTCCAGTCCACCCTTCCAACATCACTTCCCACATAGCTCTGCTTCTCAGACACTTCTGACCATCATTACACAATATTTGGAGTGCCCATATTTTATGTGCCTCCTGGTTTCACTGAAAGCCAAGTGTGTGTGTGTATGTGTGTGTGTGTGTGCATCTTTGTTCTGTTTTATTCCCTGAGGAAGAAAGTAGATTCTGAGCTAACCAACCATATTTATACTAGAAGTTCTGCCAATAGCTCTTGAGGAAGCCCAGTCCTATACTTCTGTCACAAGAGCCTCTATATTATATAACAACAACCTGCATCAATCAACTCCTCTCTTGGAAGGTATGAATGTAAGCTACACATAGAAAGAGAGTCAGTCAAGCAAAGAGAGTCTTGGAGAGAGAGAGAAGTGCTGAGTCAAGAGGAAATGAGCTGCTAGAGGCACAATGCTTATAAAAACTATTCTGATTCTTCTTAATGTCTTCCTCTTAGCTACTGAGATGAGTTCTTCAGCTATGGCTCATTCCCAAATTTTTATAAAAACACATCACCTGTTGCAGCCACTGTTGCTTAGAACCTGAGTTTATCAAGCTCCACATCCATGGCACTATGGTACTCTGGTTCTCTTCCTACTTCTCTGCTTAGTTTGCCCTTTTGCTTTGGCTTTCTTCTCCCACTTCCTTTCATAGAAGTCAATGAACATATTGTCCGTGGTCCATGGCAGCCTTTTCAGTTTGCATGTGTTTTATCTCAGGCAAACCGATCAATACTTTACTCCAGTTCCTACTTCTCTCCCATGATCCATTTGCATTTCCTACTGCCTACTTGGTCTCTTCTTTAAGGTATCTCATCAACACCCCTGATTATTCCAGAAGTTAAGCCAATTATAACTTCCTATCTCCTTACTCAGTATCTCAGCCTGACTTCAGTGTCTATTATAATTATTTTATTTCTTGTGTCTTTCACCCCCCTCCCATAATGGCCAGGTATTAATAATAACTCTTTGAAGAAGAGACTACCAATGCTTACCAACTTCTCTGTTCCCCTCTCCCTCCTGGGCATATGCCTGGATTTAATTTTCCAGCCTCCCTTGCAGTTGGGTGTGACCAAAGGAATGTTAGTGAAAGTAATGTGCACCACTGCCAGGCCTGACTCATAAAAAGAAGCACATCATTCTTCCACATACTTTGTCCTCTTTCTGCATCTGCCACCTGAATGGAGAGGAATGAAGAACTCCTGCTGATCCACATTGGACTATGACAAAAGCAAAATTCAACAAGAGCAAGATTTATTGCGTTGTCACTTTTATTTTGGAGTTAATTTGTTAGAGCAATGGAGTCTACCATAACAAATAAACATTTTTACATTTTCATATTTTGTCTTTTTATACTAAAATTTTGTCTCTTTATACTAAAATTTGATCATATTCTACATGCTTGCTTTTGTCACTCGAACATCATTTAAATTCTTTCAAGTTTATTAGTATAGAGATTACTTATTCTTGTTAATAAAGATGTAATCCTATATGTATGTATAGAATATATGAATGTATATTAAAATACAGATATATGTATGTATATACATATATATGTACATTCATATATTCTGTATAATATTCAATATATATTATTTAATAATTATCATAGATAAGCATCTTTATTTTCAGATTTTTACTACTATAAATTGTGATTCAACAAACATCCTTGGGCCTCCCTGGTGGCACAGTGGTTAAGAATCTGCCTGCCAATGCAGGGGACACGGGTTCAAACCCTGGTCCAGGAAGATCCCACGTGCCACAGAACAACTAAGTCCATGCACCACAACTACTGAGCTTGTGCTCTAGAGCCCATGAGCCACAACTACTGAGGTCTGCACACCTAGAGCTCATGCTCTGCAACAAGAGAAACCACCACAATGAGAAGCCCGTGTACTGCAACGAAGAGTAGCCCCCACTCTCTGCAACTAGAGAAAGCCCACGTGCAGCAACAAAGACCCAACTCAGTCAAAAAAAAAAAAATCCTCATACATCTCGTGTGTGTTGACACAACTATTCTTTTGAACATTGAAAGTGCTGGCTTCTTGTGACTTCTTTCAACTTAATACCATTCCCAGTCCAATTTTAAGACAATCCTTATCAATTCAATGTCTACATTGTCTCTTTCATGTATCATATCACCGCTGTGATCACAGTCTTAATTCAGACATCTACTACCTCTACCTGGATGATGGTGGCAGCCTGACTCTTTTAAAACATATTAGTTTCAGAATGCTGGATTAAACAATTTTTTGTTACCAACCCCTTATTAAACATTGTGACTTTCCTGGAGGGGGATAAATTGTGAGATCTTCTCAAATTTATTTTGCTACAGTTTGTTTTCTTCCACAGAGCATCTTGCATGATTTGTGTCTGAAACACAGTATGGGAAGTGCTGTTCTATATGACTCACCATAACAGTTTAGTAGATTTTATTCTCCCTTTTCAATAAGGCAAATTTATGTCACATAGACATAGTTGTGGATCTCTGCTTTGCCCTTAAGGATCATAATCCTACATGTCATTTGAAAACTTGTTATTCCTGGGGCTTCACTGGAGAGCACAGTGAGTAATCCTGAGATAAAATATTGTAATTTCAGGCAACTAGAATGGTAAGAGGGCTTGAAAGGATTATATAATCATATATGATAGGCCATAAATAATTAATTTTTGCCTGCTATGTGAAATTATAACCTTTAAATAATTAGTAAAACTTATTGAGTATGACTGTGTCTGTATGATATCAAATCATTCACTTTAAAGTGAAAAATTCATTCAAGCTGATTGTATCACATAGCATATGTTTAAGAGAGAAATTTAAGAGATAATTTTTAAATGGCACAGACTGAGCAATACTAAATTGAAATATCCCTTTCTTTCAGTGAGAATTACAGAGATGGTTAGTGTGCCAGTCATTTGTTCATTTGTTCTCAAATCCATTATCTGCCCTTCCCCAGTATCCTCTGGATTGGAAGGTACCCGATTTCTTAGGCTTCCTTGGCATCTGGAAATTTTTGGCCAAGTGAGGAACTGGTAGAATAGCCAAGAGAAGACGGGAGAAAGCCAGGATATTTTTTCCTCTCTTGTCATCATTAGCAGAAGGATGTTTCTCCCTTGACTCAAGCTACCACTAGAATCTCCTCCTTCTGAGATCCCAGGTCCTCTAGCAGCCCCCCATCATGGTCTAACTCTTACTAAATTGTCCTGCCCTTTGGATTCTGGAACCAAACTTCCTCCTACTGTCTTTCCAGCCCCAGGGACAGAAATGGCTTTTAGCTGTTACTAGCCTCTGAATTACCTCACTATTCCGTATTTGATTACTTTCCTCTCTCACATCAAACCAATTCTTTTAATAAATTCCCTTTGTATAAAATTCCTAAAGAGGTTCTTTTTTTCTGGCTGGACCATGACTGATAAATTGAAAATGGAACAGATGACATGCTTTAGGATATTTGTGGAGAGGCAATGTCATGACCCATGACGTTTTATCAGTACCATTAGTTCAATGTAGCTAAGACTATCAAATGGTTCAAAAACACCTAAAGATAGACTAAAACATAATATATTTGAGAGCAAGGAGGAAAATTAGTAAACTTTGTCACTGACTCAGGATGGCCATTCTGGTATATACCACAAATACTAATCTAGACAATGGACATAAAATAAAATAAAATAAAACAAAATAAAATAAAGTTGGCATATCAAGTGGCATGGTTTAGAAACTGGAAAACATAAAACTGGACTACTTTGGTAGTTAGGTCAGATTGCTCAAGATAGAAACCTAACTCCTTGACTTACTAGCTATGAGAATTTGGGGAAAGTTTCTAACTCTCTGATGCTTTATTTTCCTCACCTGTAAAATGGGGTTACTAATACTATCTACTTCAGACAGATGTTGTGAGAATTACATAAATTAATGAATACAGACTTCTTAGACTTGGAATATAGTAATCACCAAATTACTGTCAAGTTTAATCATTATCATTATTATTAATTCTAAGCTACAGAGCTAATTAAAGTTAAGATTAGAATCCAGATGCATAAAAAGAATCATTTCTATGTGAATCAGAGACCCTGAGATAAGTATCTCTCACATTATATTCTTAGAGGTGAAAACTGTCCTTTTAAAACACGAAGACATGTATTGTTTTATCCCAACATTCTCAGCAAGCTTTTGTCATACTGTGAAGTAAAGGAGCAGTTTGGCAGGCTTTTCCCCTAAATTTGGTAAAGAGTTGGAACAATTAGGGTTGTGGACCTCTCCCTAAGAAATATAAAGAAGATCTTGTTCACTGTGGTAGGCATTAATACTGTTCCCTCAAATATTTCCAGTTTTTCACCATGTCCTGATCCCTTTGTTATTGGGTAGGGTCATGTGACTAGGTTTGGCAAATGAGTTCTATAAGGAAGGTATGTGTCTCTTCAGGGCACATAGAGCAAGATCCACACACATTCCCTCCCCACCCTAAGTTGCTTTTTCCTGCAACACCACCACCAGTAGTGTTGGAAATGGTTGCTGCTTCATTAGTCTGGGTCCCTGAGTGACCATGATGAAAATGTAGCATGAAGAAGATATAAACTTTGCTGTGATAAGTCGCTGATATTTTGGCGTTATTTATTACCATGTTATAACCTAGTCAATAGGTTGTTTTATAAATTTAAAACTCAAAGGAGAAGTGAGAAACATAGGCCAGAGATTATTATTCTAAGAATAATAAAAGAATTAAATCACATTTAATTATTTTTGCTACTCAATGAGAAGCAATAAAGCTTTTGCACTAAAAAGGACCTGTGGGCATGCCTTCAAAGGTAGAGGAAAGGAAGGAGTTGGATATTGTGCTTCATACAGTGGACAGGCTTATAAAAAGAAAGAGAGGGTAAAGTGAAAGGTAGTAAAAAAAATGTAGTACAGACCCAAGGGCTTTGGGGAGACAAATATAAATATGGTAAATTTCTCCCAGAGAAAATTTTTTTAAAGGTGAAGTCATGGTTTTCTAGATATAATAGATGAAGATGTGCATTTCAGGCAGAGAAAACAGATTTAAATAGGCAGGAGAGGAAGGAGCCATAAGCATTCATTGGTGAGTTCTAGCAAACATTTAAGAAATATATTATAACAAGTCTGTACAATCTCTTCCAGAAGATAGAAACAGAAAGAATACTTCCTAACTCATTCTATGAAGCCAACATTACCCTAATACCATGACCAGACAAAGACATTATAAGAAAAGAAAAACACAGACTAACATATCTTATGAGTATAGAGGCAAAAATGTTCAATAAAACACTAGCAAGTCAAATCCAACAATGTATAAAAGGAATTATATACCATGACCAAGTGGGGTTTATCCCTAGTATGCAAGTACAGTTCAACGTTCAAAAAGCAATTAATATATTCTTTCACATCAACTGGCTAAAGAAGAAAAATCATATGATCATATCAATAGATGCATAAAAAGCATTTTAACAAAATCCAACACCTATTTATGATAAAATTCTTAGCAAACTAAGAATGGACGGAAACTTCTTCAACTTGATAAAAACATCTACAAAAAACCTACAGCAAACATCATAAGTAATGGTGAACTAGAAACTTTCTCACTGAGATCAGGAACAGGTAAGGATGTCCCCTCTCATCACTGGTTTTTAATATTGTACTGGAATTCCTAGCTAATACAATAAGACAAGGAAAGTAAATAAAAGATATACAGATTCAAGGAAAAAATAAAACTGTCTTGATTCTCAAGTGACATGAGCACTTATGGAGAAAATATGAAAAGAATCAACAAAAAACTGTCAGAACTAGTAAGCAATTATAGCAATGTTGCAGGATTTACAAGGTTAATATACAAAAGTTAACACTTTTCTATATACTAGCAATGAACAAGTGGAATTTGAAATTTAAAATGATTACCATTTACTTTAGCACACCTAAAAAGGAAATACTTAGGTATAAATCTAACAAAATATGTAATAGATCTATTTGAGGGAAACTACAAAACTCTGATGAGAGAAATCAAAGAAGAACTAAATAAATGGAGAGATTGTTCATGGAAACCAATACTCAATATCATCAAGAAAACAGTTTTCCCAACTTTATCTATATATTGAACACAGACCCAGTCAAAATCCTAGCAAATTAATTTGTACATATTGACAAAGTGATTCTAAATTTATATGGAGAGACAAAAGACCCAGAATAGCCAACATTGAAGATGAAGAACAAAGTTGGAGGATTGACACTACCTGGTTTCAAGACTTACTATAAAGCAACTGTAATAAAGAGTGTGATATTGGCAAGAGAATAGACAAAAAGATCAGTAGAACAGAATAGAGAGCTGGTGGATAACAGATTAAGAAAAATAATCAATACCATTTCTTTAACCAATAGCAATTACTGTTTTATTTTTTAATTCCTTCATTTACAATAGAAAGAAAAGCAATATGGTAACTAGAAGTAATTCTAACAAGAGCTATTTTATACCTTTATGGATGAAATTATAAAACATTATTAAAATACATTAAAGATAACCTAAATAAATGGAAAGGCACATCACATTCATGGATGAAAAAACTCTGTATTATTAAAATAATTCCTCCTCAAATTGATCTCATTTCCAAGAAATTTTTGACAAGTTGATCCTAAATTAATTTGGAAAAGTAAAAGGTCAAGATAAATTTGAAGAGAAATTTGTAGAAGCAGAAAAATACAGGACTTTCCATATTTGTATAAATTACTGTAAAACTATAATGATTTTATATTATTTGCATGTAAAGATAAATAGACCATTGGAACCAACTCAGAGGCAGACATATGTGTATATGAAAATGTGGTATATTTCAGAGCCCACATTACAAAACGGCAAGGAAATAATGAAATATTCATATAAATGGTGACAAGAAAACCAGTTTATCAATATGAGGAAGGAAAAAATCTTGCTTCATATGATGTATCAAAATAAATCCAAAGTACATTTAGAAGATATAAGTGGAACAAAACTTGATATTTTAAAACATAAAATACAGTAAAAGATGTTCATGACATGTAGGTATGGAAGGATTTATTAAATAAGACATTAAAAGGACAAAATATAAAGTGATAAATCTACCTATGTTACATCTTAAACTTTTGAATGACAAAAGACTTCATCAACCAAAGTACAAAGTTAATATTCAGCCTAGAAGAATATATTTATAATACATAAAACCTACAAAGGATTAGTAAACAGATTGTTCAAGTGTGTATTTACACACCACTACAAATAAATAATAAAAGATAAATGAACTCATAGAAATAAGGCAAAAAGTACAGACAAGCAATTTGCAAAAAAAAACCTTAACATTTTAAAAGAAATTTATTTGGATTTCAGAGAAATGTAAATTTATTTTAAAAGAGCAATGAGCATCAAGTGTTGCAAGGATGTAAGAAATGATACTAACCATTCATTGCTGTTAACCGTGTAACTTGTTAAAATCTCTTGAAGAGCATTCTTACAATAATCTAGTAAAATTCCACTACTAGTTACATCCTTAGAGATACAAATACGTACCCAAAAGGATATACAAAATAAATATTTACTATTCATAATAATGAAAAACTTGAGGAATAGATAAACAAACTATGATTTTTAAATATAATGGATTAGTATACAGCAGTTAAAATATATCTTCTTCAATGTGTTTCAAAATATAATGCTATTTTTTTTCAAAATTTAAGATCACAAGAAATTGAAGATATCATTTATCACTATATGCAAATGTAGTGAAAGTATTCAACCTTGCATGGAATGAGACACACCATTTTGAGGTAGTGGGCAATAAGGAGAAGAAAAGAATGTGTTAAAAGTCTTTAACAATACCCGTAATACATTTCTTTAAATATACATACAGAAAATTCTGATCTGAAACAAACAAAGAAAAATGCTAACATAATTTAATCCAGTGTGTTTAGGGGAGTTATGCTATATTATTTCCAGCCCTTTTTGTATGTTTGAAATAGTTCTGAATAGTAAAAACATGGATTTTTATAAACATAATGATTGGTTACTCTAAATATTTATTAAGAAACAAGAATCCACAATTCAAACCAGAAGGTAGGAATATTAAAACAATCTGCTTCTAACATATGGTTAGAATATAGCCACAATTATATGTTCTATTCCTCACACACAATTCTCTCCCCCAATAAAAGGTAACAATCATTCTGAATCCCACGTTTTTCACTCTTTTATGTCCCTTATTATACAACTTCAATACATTTTTATGTATTAATGAAACAAACATATTTTAAAATTCTGGATGTTTCCATTACATACCAAGATTATTACTTTGCCATTATGAAAACCTCAACATATTTTATTTTATTTTATCATTTTTTAACATCTTTATTGGAGTATAATTGCTTTACAATGGTGTGTGTTAGTTTCTGGGGTATAACAAAGTGAATCAGCTTTACGTATACATATATCCCCATATCCCCACCTCTCCCTCTTGCATCTCCCTCCCACCCTCCCTATCCCACCCCTCTAGGTGGTCACAAAGCACCGACCTGTACTATGCGGCTGCTTATCACTAGCTATGTATTTTATATTTGGTAGTGTATATATATCAATGCCACACTCTCACTTCATCCCAGCATACCCTTCCCCTTCCCCATGTCCTCAAGACCATTCTCTATGTATGCATCTTTATTCCTGTCCTGACACTAGGTTCTTCAGAACCATTGTTTTTTTTTATATTCCATATATATGTGTTAGCACATGGTATTTGTTTATTCTTTCTGTCTTACTTCACTCTGTATGACAAACTCTAGCTCCAACCACCTCACTACAAAGATATCAATTTCATTTCTTTTTATGGCTGAGTAATATTCCACTGTATTTATGTGCCATGTCTTCTTTATCCATTCATCTGTCAATGGACACTTAGGTTGCTTCCATGTCCTGGAGATTGTAAATAGTGCTGCAGTGAACACTGTGGTACTCAACGCTTTTTGAATTATGTTTTTCTCAGGGTATGTGCCCAGTAGTGGGAATTCTGGGTGGTATGGTAGTTCTACTTTTAGTTTTTTACGGAACCTCCATACTGTTCTCCATAGTGGCTGTATCAATTTACATTCCCAACAACAGTGCAGAAGGGTTCCTTTTTCTCCACACCCTCTCCAACATTTATTGGTTGTAGATTTTTAATGATGGCCATTCTGACCAGAGTGAGGTGACACCTCATTGTAGCTTTGATTTGCATTTCTCTAATGATTAGTGATGTTGAGCATCCTTTCATGTGTTTGTTGGCAAACTGTATATCTTCTTTGGCAAAATGTCTATTTAGGTCTTCTGCCCATTTTTAGACTGGGTTGTATGTGTTTTTCATATCAAGCTGCATGTGCTGCTTGTATATTTTGGAGATTAATCCTTTGTCAGTTGATTTGTATGCAAATATTTTCTTCCATTCTGAGGGTTGTCTTTTCGTCTTGTTTAAGGTTTCCTTTGCTGTGCAAAATCTTTTAAGTTTCATTAGGTCCCATTTATTTTTATTTCCATTTCTCTAGGAGTTGGGTCAAAAAGGATCTTGCTGTGATTAATGTCATAGAGTGTTCTGCCTATGTTTTCGGCTAAGAGTTTTATGGTGTCTGGCCTTACATTTAGGTCTTTAATCCATTTTGAGTTTACTTTTGTGTATGGTATTCAGGAGTGTTCTAATTTCATTCTTTTACATTTAGCTATCCAGTTTTCCCAGCACCACTTATTGAAGAGGCTGTCTTTTCTCCACTGTATATTTTTGCCTCCTTTATCAAAGATAAGGTGACCATATGTGTGTGGGTTTATCTCAGGGCTTTCTATCCAGTTCCATTGATCTATATTTCTGTTTCTCTGCCAGTACCATGCTACATTGATTACTGTAGCTTTGTAGTATAGTCTGAAGTCAGGGAGCCTGATTCCTGTAGCTCTGTTTTTCTTTCTCAGGATTGCTTTTGCTATTCGGGCTCTCTTGTGTTTCCATACAAAATGTGAATTTTTTTGTTCTAGTTCTGTGAAAAATGCCATTGGTAGTTTGATGGGGATTGCATTTAATCTGTAGATTGCTTTGGGTAGTATAGTCATTGTCACGATGTTGATTCTTCCAATCCAAAAACATGGTATATTTCTCCAACTGTTTGTATCATCTTTAATTTATTTCATCAGTGTCTTATAGTTATCTGCATACAGGTCTTTTGTCCCCTTAAGTAGGTTTATTCTTAGGTAGTTTATTCTTTTTGTTGCAGTGGTAACTTGGAGTGTTTCCTTAATTTCTCTTTCAGATTTTTCATCATTAGTGCATAGGAATGCAAGATTTTATGTGCATTAATTTTGCAAGAGATTTATGTGCATTGATTTTGCAACCTCCTGCTTTACCAAATTCATTGATTAGCTCCAGTGGTTTTCCAGTAGCATCTTTAGGATTCTCTATGTATAGTATCATGTCATCTGCAAACAGTGACAGTTTTACTTCTTTTCTGATTTGGATTCCTTTTATTTCCTTTTCTTCTCTGACTGCTGTGGCTAAAACTTCGAAAACTATGTTGAATCACAGTGGTGAGAGTGAGCAACCTTGTCTTGTTCCTGATCTTAGTGGAAATGATTTCAGTTTTTCAACATTGAGAGAAATGTTGGCTGTGGTTTTGTCATATGCCTTTATTATGTTCCGATAAGTTCACTCTATGCCTACTTTCTGGAGAGTTTTTATGATAAATGTGTGTTGAATATTTTCAAAAGCGTTTTCTCCATCTATTGAGATTATCATATGGTTTTTATCCTTCAGTTTGTTAATATGGTGTATCCCATGGATTGATTTGCATATATTGAAGAATCCTTGAATTCCTGGGATAACCCCACTTGATCATTGTGTATGATCCTTTTAATGTCCTTTTGGATTCTGTTTGCTAGTATCTTTTTGAGAACTTTTCCATGTATGTTCATCAGTGATATCGGCCTGTAGTTTTATTTTTTTGCAACATCTTTGCCTGGTTTTGGTATCAGAGTGATGGTGGTCTCATAGAATGAGTTTGGGAGTGTTCCTCCCTCTGCTATATTTTGGAAGAGTTTGAGAAGGATAGGTGTTAGCACTTCTTATATATTTGATAGAATTCACCTGTGAAGCCATCTGGTCCTGGGCTTTTGTTTGTTGGAAAATGTTTAATCACAGTTTCAATTTCAGTGCTCATGATTAGTCTGTTTATATTTTCTATTTCTTCCTGATTCCATCTCAGAAGTTTGTACATGTGTAAAAATCTGGCCATTTCTTCCAGATTGTCAATTTTATTGGCCCATAGTTACTTGGAGTAATCTCTCATGATCTTTTGTATTTCTGCAGTGTCAGTTGTTACTTCTCCTTTTTCATTTCTAATTCTATTGATTTGAGTCTTCTCCTTTTTTTTCTTGATGAGTCTGGCTAATAGTTTATCAATTTTCTTTCTCTTCTCAAAGAACCAGCTCTTAGTTTTATTGATCTTTGCTGTCATTTCCTTCATTTTCTTTTTCATTTATTTCTGATCTGATTTTTATGTTTTGTTTCCTTCTGCTAACTTTGGGGTTTCTTTCTTCTTCTTTCTCTAATTGCTTTAGGTGTAAAGATAGGTTGTTTATTTGAGATTTTTCTTGTTTCTTTTTTTTTTATTTTTTGGCAATTTATTTATTTATTTATTTTGTTTCTTTTTTTTAACATCTTTATTGGAGTATAATTGCTTTACAATGGTGTGTTAGTTTCTGCTTTATAACAAAGTGAATCAGTTATACATATACATATGTTCCCATGTCTCTTCCCTCTTCCATCTCCCTCTCTCCCACCCTCCCTATCCCACCCCTCTAGGTCATCACAAACCACTGAGCTGATCTCCCTGTGCTATGCAGCTGCTTCCCACTAGCTATCTATTTTACGTTTAGTAGTGTATACATGTCCATGCCACTCTCTCAATTTGTCACAGCTTACCCTTCCCCCTCCCCATATCTTCAAGTCCATTCTCTAGTAGGTCTGTGTCTTTATTCCTATCTTACCCCTAGGTTCTACATGACATTTAGGAAAGGTTTCCACACAATAGGAATCTTGTTTCTTGAAATAGGATTGTATTGCTATAAACTTTCCTCTTACAACTGCTTTTGCTGCATCCCATAGGTTTGGGGGCATCTTGTTTTCATTTTCATTTGTTTCTAGGTATTGTTTGATTTCCTCTTTGATTTCTTCAGTGATCTCTTGGTTATTTAGTAGTGTATTGTTTAGCCTCTATTTGAGTGTTGGTACGATTTATGTTGTCCCACAGGTCTCTGAAACTCTCCTCAATTCTTTTCATATTTTTTTCTTTATTCTGCTCTGTGGTAGTTAATTCCACTATTTTATCTTCCAGGTCACTTATCCATTCTTCTACCTCAGTTATTCTGCTATTGATTCCTTCTAGAGAATTTTTAATTTCATTTAACATGTTATTCATCATTGTTTGTTTGCTCTTTAGTTCTTCTAGGTCGTTGTTAAACATTTCTTATATTTGCTCCATTCTATTTCCAAGATGTTGGATCATCTTTACTATAATTACTCTGAATTCTTTTTCAGGTAGACCTCCTATTTCTTCTTCATTTGGTCTGGTAGGTTTTTACTTTGCTCCTTCATCTGGTGTGCATTTCTCTGTCTTCTGATTTTGCTTAACTTATTGTGTTTGGGGTCTCTTTTTTCAGGCTGCAGGTTCATAATTCCTGTTATTTTTGGTGTTTGCCGCCAGTGGGCAAGGTTGGTTCAGTGGGTTGTGTAGGCTTCATGGTTGAGGGGACTGGTTCCTGTGTTCTGGTGGATAAGGCTGGATCTTGTCTTTTTGGTGGGCAGGACCTCATTCAGTGCTGTGCTTTGAGGTATCTGTGACCTTATTATGATTTTAGGCAGCCTCTCTGCTAATGGGTTGTGTTTTGTTCCTGTCTCACTAGTTGTTTGGCATGGGGTGTCCAGCACTGGAGCTTTCTGGTCGTTGAGTGGAGCTGGATCTTAGAATTGAGATGGAGATCTCTGGGAGAGCCCCTGCTGATTGATATTATGTTGGGCTGGCATGTATCTGGTGGTCCAGTGTCCTGAACTCCCCTCTTCCACTTCAGAAGCTCCAGCCTGACACCTGGCCAGAGCACCAAGACCCTGTCAGCTACACGGCCAGGTACATGGGGAGTTTCTTGCCTTTTGGGGTCTGAGGTCTTCTGCCAGCATTCAGCAGGTGTTCTGTAGTAGTTGTTCCACATGTAGATGTATTTTTGATGCATTTGTGGGGAGGAAGGTGATCTCCACATCTTACTGCTCCCCCATGGCAAAGGTTCTCCCTCAACATATTTTAAAAGATTGATATCATTTAGAATACATTTTATAGCCACATGGAATTAAACTCGATTCAATAACAGAAAATACCCAGAAAAAGCATCCAGTTATGTGAAAATTAAACAATATACTTAGAAATAAATAATGATTGAAGGAAAATTTTGTTTTGTTTTGTTTGTTTATTTTGCTGTATGCGGGCCTCTCACTGTTGTGGCCTCTCCCATTGCAGAGCACATGCTCCGGACACGCAGGCTCAGTGGCCATGGCTCACGGGCCCAGACACTCCACGGCACATGGAATCTTCCTGGACCGGGGCACGAACCTGTGTCCCCTGCATCGGCAGGCGGACTCTCAACCACTGCGCCACCAGGGAAGCCCGAAGGAAAATTTTTAAAAGTTAAAAATTTTGAATTGAATAATGAAGCTGTTTATAATATATATATATATATAATATTAATACTTGTGGAATATAATGAAAGCAGTTCTTTGAGGGAAATTATTAGCTTTATGTGTTTATGTTATTTTAAAACGGCAGAAAGTTAATGATTTAAGCTCCATCACACTAATATAAAAAAGAACAGCAAATCAATCTATGCAAAATAGAAGGAAGGAAATAATAAAGATAAAATAAATAAATAATGTAAGGTAAGATAAATTAATGAATTGGAATATGACAGAAAACAACATACTCAAATATTTCCTTGTAAGGTAAATAAAACTGACAAACTATCAATTCTGATAAAGAAAGGAGAGAAATACAAATTACTATTAACAGACATGAAAAAGGAACATCACTTCAGATCTTTAGACACCAAAAGAAAAAAAAGAAAATGTTACATGAAAAATTAGGTAAAATTTAAATAAAACAGAAATTACCAAAGCTAACAGAAAAAGTAATAGAAATTATGAATAGTTTTATACTATTTAAGGAAGTTGAATGTATAAAATATATAACTAATTAGAACTTGCTCTATAGCATGGGGAACTCAATGCTCTGTGGTGATCTAAATGGGAAGGAAATCCAAAAATGAGGGGATATATGTATACGCATAGCTGATTCACTTTGCTGCACAGCAGAAACTAACAGAGCATTGTAAACAACCATACCTCAGTAAAAAAAAAAAGAAAAGAAAAGAAAGAAAGAAAAGGAAAGAAAGAAGAAAGAAAGAAAGGAAAGAAAGAAGAAAGAAAGAAAGAAAGAAGGAAAGAAAGAAAGGAGGGAAGGAAGAAATTTGACCCTTGATTTAAAACATATTCATGAAGAAAACCTCAAGCACAGATGACTTCTCTGTTGAATTCTCCAAATATCTTAGGAAGGAATAGTACCAATCAAAGACCTAATCTTCAAGAAAATTAAAAAGTGACAACAAAAACTTTTGGGAAAAATGTAGGAAATGATTTTTATGATCTTGAGGTAGTCAGAGATTTCTTAAGCAGGATCAAAAAATGCTAATTATAAAAGAAAATTTGGATAAATCCAACTTCATTAAAATTAAGATCTCCCATTTATTAGTAAGCACCATTACAGTAGCTTCAACATATGTATCCAAAAATGGCTCAAAATCAGAATATATAAATAACTCCTGTAAATCAAAAAGAAAAAAAATACTGAAAATCCGATAGAAAAAATAGGCAAAATATTAAACAGATATTTTACAAAAGAAGATATTCAAAATGTCAATTAACAAAAGAAATATAGATAATGTATATGTATAACTGAACCACTTTGCTGTACACCTAAAACTAACACAATATTGTTAATCAACTGTACTCAAATATACAATAAAAATTTTAAAAAGTAATAATTGGACACTTAACTAAAGAGGATATGTAGGTGGCAAATAAGTATATGAAAAGATATTCAACATCCTTGCCATTTAGGAAATGCAAATTAAAACTAAAATGTGATATCACTCACTACATGCCTACAAAATGGCTAAAATTAAAAAAATAATAACACCAAATGATGGCAAGCACGTGGAGAAACTTATACATTGCTGCTTGGAATGTAAAATAGCACAAACACTTTGGATAACAGTTTGGTAGTCTAACACTAAAAATGTAATTATCATACAACCTAACAATTACACTCTTAAGATATTTTTCTGAGAAAAATAAAAACTTATGTTCACCCCAATACTTATACATAAATGTTTATATCAGCTTTATTATTAATAGCCCCAAATTGAAAACACATGTCCTTCAATAGGTAAATGTTTATTTAAAAAGAAAAATATGCATTATATACATAACACTGAATACTATACTGAGTAATACAAAGGAATGAACTTACAGCAAGGGCAAGAAAATCAGGTCCCAGAAGAGGAAGAAAAATAGAAAGGGCCTGAGAAAATATGTGAAGAGTCCATAGCCAAAAACTTCCTTAACATGGGAAAGGAAATAGTCACCCAAATCCAAGAAATGCAGAGAGTCCCATACAGGATAAACCCAAGAACAAATACATGAGACACATATTAATCAAAATAACAAAAATTAAATACAAAGAAAAAATATTAAAAGCAACAAATAACATACAAGGGAACCCCCATAAGGTCATCAGCTGATTTTTCAGCAGAAACTCTGCAAGCCAGAAAGGAATGACAGGATATATTTAAAGTGATGAAAGGGTAAACCTACAACCAAGAATACTCTACCCAGCAAGGATCTCATTCAGATTTGATGGAGAACACAAAAGCTTTACAGACAAGTAAAAGCTAAGAGAATTCATCACCACCAAACCAGTTTTATGACGAATGCTAAAGGAACTTCTCTAGGCAAGAAACACGAGAAGAGAACATAAGAGGAAAGGAAGAAAAAAGACCTACTAAAACAAATCCAAAACAATTAAGAAAATGGCAATAGGAATATACATATCAATAATTACTTTAAATGCATTATAAATGGAAAAAATGCTCCAACTAAAAAACATAGACTGGGGTCTTCCCTGGTGGCACAGTGGTTGAGAGTCCTCCTGCCAATGCAGGGGACACAGGTTCATGCCCCGGTCCGGGAGGATCCCACATGTCACAGAGCGGCT
Organism: Delphinapterus leucas; assembly: GCF_059928025.1. NCBI lineage: Eukaryota > Metazoa > Chordata > Mammalia > Artiodactyla > Monodontidae > Delphinapterus > Delphinapterus leucas. The sequence continues at coordinate 86,310,211 of NC_143135.1, read as the reverse complement.
GGACCCATGAGCCATGGCCACTGAGCCTGCGCGTTCAGAGCCTGTGCTCAGCAATGGGAGAGGCCACGACAGTGAGAGAGCTGCGTACAGCAAAAAAAAAAAAAAGACATAGACTGGCTGAGTGAATACAAAAAGGAGACCTGTATATGTGCTGTCTACAAGAGATCCACTTCAGACCTAGGGAAACATACAGACTGAAAATGAGGGGATGGAAAAAGCTATTCCTTGTAAATGGAAATCAAAAGAAAGGTGGAGTGGCAATTCTCCTATCAGACAAAATAGACTATAAAAATGCCTGCGTACTGCAAAAAAAAAAAAAAAAAAAATCTACAAACAGTAAATGTTGGAGAGGATGTAGAGAAAAGTGTTGGTGGGAATGTGAAATGGTACAGCCACTATTGAGAACATTATGGAGGTTCCTTAAAAAACTAAAAGTAGAACTACCATATGACCCAGCAACCCTCTGCTGGGCATATACCCAGAGAAAACCATAATTTAAAAAGATACATGCAACCCAATGTTTATTGCAGCACTATTTACAATAGCCAGGACATGGAAGCAACTTAATTGTCCATCAGTGGAGGAATGGATACAGAAGATGTGGTACATATATAAAATGGAATATTACTCAGCAAAAAAAAGAGAAAAATAATGCCATTTGCATCAGCATAGATACACCTAGATATTGTCATGCTGCATGAGGTAAGTCAGACACAGAAAAACAAATATGATATTGCTTATATGTGGAATCTAAGCAAAAGGGCACAAATAAATTTATTTATAAAACAGAAGTAGAGTCATGGATATAGAAACAAATTTATGGTTCCCAGGGGATGGGGGGGGATAAATTTGGAGATTGTGACCGACATATACACACTATTATATATAAAATAAATAACTAATAAGGACCTACTGTTTAGCACAGGGAACTCTACTCAATACTCTGTAATGGCCTACATGGGAAAAGAATCTAAAACAAAAGAGTGGATATATGTATATGTATAACTGATTCACTTTGCTGTGAATCACACCTGAAACTAACACAACATTGTAAATCAACTATATTCCAATAAATTTTTTTTTAAAAAGCCAAACCTGTTTAAAAAAAGAACAGGAAAATCATGAGGTTTCCCCAAAAAAGGCTCTCAGCTTCCACAAATATTAATACAGAGGAACATTATCAGACAAAATACCTTTTTATTAGAGGGATCAAGTTAGCTATAGGGAAAGCATTCTAGAAATGACAGATACAAAAGAATGTGGTATGTTGACAAAAAGGCAAACACCATGAATATGAAGTTTGAAGAATCAGTATATCACCTTTTATTACACTTTTGTCAGTAGCGGGGACAGGTCAAAACAAGGTCAAGGGCATCACACTTAAGTATTTGACATTCACACAATATAAATGTTATTCTTGTGACTCTTGTCATTATGAGGTCTGCCCTCCTCCCCCACTTCCTGCAACCCTTTGAGCCTCAGCCCTGCCTCAGTGAGCAAACCCTTTCCTTAATAGGACAGTGGGAAAATGCTTTCTTTGCTCATGAAGAAAGTGACTATAGATATTAATTGTATCTGGAAAACATTAAAACAATGGAGTTTTTAATTCACATGTTGACAAGGGAATATGCTTTTTTTGTTAACTAATGTTTCCGAATTGGGCTTTCCACATTGAAGAAAAACTCATAAAGAAAATTCTGTAAAATGTCCCTGAAAATTCTACCTCAAACTGTCCTGAGACTTGCTAGCCAGCAAACCCAACATAAAATTTGAAAAAAAGAGATACAAGTTTCAATCTTCAGAGAGTAAAAAAGCAGTTTCCCATCATTCATCTATATTATTAATAATCAATGAAAGGGACCCTGCCACATCAATAGCTGCCAGTTTTCCCAGCTTTCCCTACTCCCACCCCAGCCCCAATGACCCCTAAAATTTTGGATATAAGCAAATGAATCTCAGAATGTTAGGACTGGAAGAGACTGAAAGTCATTAGCTCTGCAATGAATACAAAAAGTAATAGGTTACAGGATATACTACCCAGAAACTTACAAAGCTAAGGACACAAGACATGCACGTGTGAAAAGTTTTCTATCATCTTAATGCACACTGATTCAGAGTCCATTTGAAAGATAGACAGAAGTCATTAACTGCAATGGCTTCACAGTACAGTTACGAGAAAGCCATTAGCGTAGTCAGCCATGCTCTAGCCCTCCAAGGAAGATACAAAGCTGGGATGTAGATTGAGCCATTTCGTCCCTTTCCTCAGCTTCATGACCTTTCAGATCAGTTTCCTCTTCACTCTGGAGGCACCTATAAATCATGTGTTCAGTCCCTTCTCTGGGAGTAGGTGCTACCTATCCCAGATGATGCTGACCTTTGTCAGAAGCACAGGACTCTACCTCAGCAGTCCCCAACCTTTTGTGCACCAGGGATTGGTTTTGTGAAAGACAGTTTTTCCATGGATGGGGGTCGGGGGATGGTTTTGGGATGATTCAAGTGCATTACATTTATTGTGCATTTTATTTCTATTATTATTACATTTTAATATATAATGAAATAATTATACAACTCACCATAATACAGAATCAGTGGGAGTCCTGAGCTTGTTTTCCTGCAACTAGATGGTCCCATCTGGAGGTGATGGGAGACAGTGACACCCAAAGTGTGTTGCTTATGTCCAATCTACTCCATAGATGCAGCTTAATTGTCACTTGCCACTCACTGAGAGGGTTTTGATATGAGTCTGCAAGCAATTCATTTATTATGGTCTCTGTGCATTCAAACCTCTCTGCTAATGATAATATGTATTTTCAGCCACTCCCCAGTGCTAGCATCACTGCCTTAGCTCCACCTCAGATCGTCAGGCATTAGATTCTCATAAGGAGAGCACAACCTAGATCCCTCACATGCACAGTTCACAGCAGGGTTCGTGCTCCTATGAGAATCTAATGCCACCATTGATCTGACAAGGAGACAGAGCTCAGGCAGTAATGCAGGTGACACCAGTCCATGGCCTGGGGGTTGGGGACCCCTGCTCTACATCACCTTTTCCAGGTTTCTAGATCCTACAAGAAACATACCTCCATCTATGAGGGTGAGACAGGTGGGGGCAATATGAACCTCTTTCCTTGTTAACATTAGAGACTGGATCCTTCTGAGCTGCTGCAAACTGATGGTTTGTCAATCCCTCTTCTCATCTTCACAGTTTCCAAGTTTATCCTAATGAGGTTAGGCATGTCTAAACCACACTTTGATTTAGCCGTACTAGTTGAGGTTTGAGGGTTTCCACAATTCTGATCTGCATACTAAGAGTCCATCTGGTTTATGATTTTTATTTTCCCTGTATTTCCCATACATAAGGGCCTTAAGATCAGAAGAGCATGAGAAAGCACAGAGACCAGGCTGTGAGGGGAGCACACACTGCCTCTCCTAGAGCAGGGCCATTCTGGAAGCTGAGAAACTCCTCACCACAAATCCATGTGGAGGTCCCTTCTCCTGTGAACATACTCTGTGATGCAGATTCTCAGGTTTAAATGTAGGTTCCACCACTTACTAAGTGTGCTCCTTTGGGCATGTTGTTAACCCCTCTGTGCCTTGGCTTTCTTATCTACAAAATGGAAGCAATAATGACAAACAGTACTACCTCCTGGGATTGTATTGAGCATTATATAGTATATAATACATGTAAAAGGACTTATAGTGCATGGCGTGTGGTTAATGCTCAATAAATGTTATGTTGATGTCATTATTTCTGTGCCTGGGGACCAGTAGGAATTAGTTGTGCGAGCTTCTACTCTCTGAAAGGAGGATGAAAGCTTTTTAGGGCCTGTCCTTGTGCCCTTTCTTTACTTATTTAAACCTTTTCCCCCTGCTCTCCCTCCCGCATTGTTCCTTCTCCACCAAGCCTTCAGAACTGCTGCAGCTGGCCTCCCCTTCTCAGGACAACCACAGTGTGATTACTTTGGTATCACGTAATCTGGCCCTTGCTCCTACATGGTATTTTTTAACAATTGCATTTGTCTGCATATGCTTGCTATCCTGACCAAACTGAGGCCCCAAGTAGGGGAGGTTAGGGTCATTTCCAACCTGATAGTGACTAGTGCAAGGCTGGGCAGAGGGAGTGTGCTTTTTTAAGTTCTTATAATTGACTATGCCGTTGCTTCTTAAACTGTATAAAGAGATTTTAATATATGACAGTGTTGGTTGCTGTGTCTGGGACAGAAATTGTCTTTCAGAAATGAGTGTTGGCTCCAAAAGCAAAATCACAGAGAAGCCAAACAAGCAAGTCCTTGTCCTCCGGACAAGCTCCTTAGGAAGCAGGAAAAGTAGTGCAAAAGTCTCATCTGACTTTGCGGCAGTAGGATCTCAGGATTAACAGGAGAAAGAGATTGGCCATGGTTCATCTCCCCATTCAGGAAATATTTCCTGGGCATCCACCATATGTCAGGCTCTGTGCCTGGTGCTAGAAATGTGGCAATTCCAACAAAGCAGCTGTCCTTGTGACAATCTGAGAGAGAGATGAACATTAATCTAATAATTATGCACTTATCAACAGATAGGACAAGTCTAGCTGGATCACGTACAAGTGAAAAAAAAGTGACTTTCCCAGTGTGAGCGAGGTAGATGCATCAGTAAGCATATGCCTATAAGCAGGTTCTTTGAAATAAAACATGACCCAAGTTCAAGTCTTTGCTTTGCTCTTTAATAGCTGCAGAACATCAGGAACGGTACTTAAGCCCTGAAGGGGTTCAGAACACGCCACCCCAAAAATGTGCTGCTTTAGCATATTGATTATTTTGAGCTGGAGGCACTTGAGAAACAGCAGATACAGGAAGGGCTCTCTGACTTCCCTCTTTCTACCTGAGAGCAGGTCATAAAATTCCTCGTGATAAAGATGCCCTCCCTTTACCAGGAAGAGAAGGGACATTCTTATCACCAGAGACTGAAAGTCAGTGCCAAAATGAATTTGTACAAACCTACTAAAATAACTTATCTTCCATGAGTTTTCTCTATTTATTTTCTTGTCACTGTCCCACAATTTATTAGCCCTAGCCCAAGCCCTTTGTGTTGCCACGTCCCCACAATTTATCATCCTTTATGTAAAAAGGTATGTAAGCTTTCAGGTCTTCATTTTCCTTCTGAAGACTCCTGCATACACATACAAACATTAAATAAATTTTTATGTTTTTCTCCTGCTAAACTGCCTGATGACAGTTCAATTCTTAGACCAGCTACAGAACCTACGAGGGTAGAAGGAAGTGTTCCTCTCTTATACCTCTTCCAGTGTTTCTAAGTTGATCAGATGAGGACAATAGCCCCATATGTCTGGATTTCATAAACATTAGATAAGGTAATATATGTAGTGCCCTGAACACTCAATAAATGTTGTTACCTTATTATCAATAGAGTTAGCACTGTTGTCCAGGTTTCTTGATAGTAAATCCAGACTTTTTACCTCTGCACCCCACTGTCTCCACATCATTTCATGTTTTCTCTTGTCTTTCTAACCAAAAAAGTTTCCTGGAAAGTAGGTCAGATCTCAGCTAACTCTCACTACCATAGCTTTTAAATGGAGGAGGGGGCACAGGAAGAATTTTAGCAGTTCTAAGTGCCCAACAAGGCTTCCAAAAATGACAAAATATTTCCCTGAGGGTTTATTTAATTTTGTCCCCAGTCTTGTTCACAATTCTGCCCATCTGGTCCTGGAGGCTTCTCTATTTTTAAATATTTCTACTTTGGGAGTTTTGCTTTTTTAACCTATTCTAAGATTAGTTGCCCCCTTTCAACCACCTCCATGCTCTCCACCAAACCCTGATTTATTTTCCTTGAGCAGATTCCTCAATAGGACAAATTTACTGTAGGCTGTAACTTTGATAAACTCAGAACTAAAAGACTGAGACATCTCAAGCCATTTTAAAAGGTCACAACAAAACTGATTCTACACTTGATACTGATATGTGATCCTGTTCCAACAAGACCATTCCAAGGGTACATGTTACAAACACGAATAGCATTTCATGGAAGAAAGCTTTCCCTATCTAGACACAAAGCCACCCCTCTTAAAAAAATAGATATTGTCAATGCTGGCCAGATAGCTCTCTTAAAAAGAAACTCAGCTTGAGCTGTCCATTCAGGGTCTCTCTAGGCCATCTGTCAACATAGCTAACTGTCAAGATGTGATCCAGGGATGCACCAGAGGCCTGCCTGCTCCAAAGCAGTCCCTCTGCCAGCCTGGGATGCCTGAATTCCCACTGTTAATATCATTCCTTCAGGATGGGGCACTGGCTCTAGAAAGTTTATTTCCTGAAGATTAACAAATCAACAGCCTCTATCAAAATAGCTCAGTATATTCTCTCATGTACTCACTGAGCTGGAAGTAGGGCTCCAAAGGCCTAGTACACAGGACAAATATGATTTTACGGTGGGAGAGATGGAAAGGAGTCTCTTTCCCTTGGATCCCCTAGCCCTGTGCTTACCCATACCCAACTCTCATCTCACTGCACCAACAGTGGGCTATGAACTCTTTGTATCTGCAGAAAGATCTTTAATAAATATCTGAATAATTAATAAAAGAAAAACAGGGTTCAAAATATCAGGAAACAAGTGAAGATAAGAGGTGGAAAGGACCATATGGGGACTGAAAATCTTGATGATGAAGGATAAAATGGAAGATAAAGAGTTAGCTGTAAACAAGATATTTAAGGATCAATGAATCTGTAATATCACCTCTACTTCCACAGACATCCTTTTACAAGACAGCTTTTTTTCTTTCTGAACAATTCATAAGAACTTTTAGTCTTTTGTTTATGGACATCCTAATGGCAAGATTGGCAATAAGCAGAGTAGATATTATTACCATTTTGCCAATAATGAAGCTAAGAATATGAGAAGTAATAAAGCTTGCTCAAGATCAAGCAGGTGGTAAATTTATTGGAAAAAATATAGGTCTTTTGCCTTCTCATATGGTGCTCATTGCCTCTCTGTCTTCCTGTGCTCTTTTCTAAAGGGGTCAGTAGACACAATGAAAAAGAACACAAAATGTGGAGCCAGAGACCTATTCTTAAGTCTTGACTCTGCCAATTTATCATGTTGGACAAATCATTTTGTTTCCCAAAATGAAACAACTTATTGCTTTTCTCCCTATTTATATAATATTTATATTTCCAGGACATAATTTTAAAACTCTTTCTGCAAAGCACATTGTAAAGTTGATAAAATATAACATTCTTTTAAATAAAAAGTTGAGCTCTTAGAAAAGTAAGGAAAATCCTCAGGAACCAAAACACAAAGATGAAACTAAAAACCAGAGAGAGCAGCCAGCTTATGAGCTAATACGAGCACAGTGATTGTGGCAGAGATGATGGTCCATGGGGCAGTACACCATGCTCAGGAGCTAAGAGTCTTGAGACTTAATGTCCAGATGAAAACGGTGGATGAGTCCCTGAGCTCAAGCAAGGTGAAGAATTGGATTTAGACCCTCACGTGAATGGAGAGAAGGTCAAGGTGAAGAAGGTTGTAATGACAGGGACATCGATAATGAGGAAGATGAAGAGACCTGGGTGAATGTAAAAGAGATCTAAAGCAAAATGTAAGCCTAAAGGTAAGGAGAGCAATGATGAAAGTGTAGGCTAGGAAACAAAAAGAGAACTGACTACCAGTTCAGGAGGGTCGCAGGAAGTTTGCTTGTTGCTCCCTGTTCTTTAAGTGAGAAATTTAAAACTCCTGAGAGAATTTGCAACAACCCCCTGGTCTCATACTGCATTAATGGTTAAATGTACACCACCTTCATGATCAGGGATGCCTCAAACTGAGAAACGGTAGTTGGTGATACCATTTGAGTTATAATGGAAAACTCCTCTTGGGAAAAAGCTCTAGGAAACTACATAAGATTTCTTCAGATAGGGCCCATGTAAGATGAGCACACTGAGTTATCAACAGACAAGAAAACACCACGAGTGAGCCAGTGAAGTCAAGATCAACAGGAATAAGATTTTCCAAAACACCAAATGCTCTCAAATAGTCCTTAAAAGAAGAATACTGGGGTTTCCCTGGTGGCGCAGTGGTTGAGAGTCCACCTGCTGATGCAGGGGACGCGGGTTCGTGGCCCGGTCCAGGAGGATCCCATGTGCAGCAGAGCGGCTGGACCCGTGAGCCATGGCCGCTAAGTCTGCGCGTCTGGAGCCTGTGCTCCACAACGGGAGAGACCACAACAGTGAGAGGCCCGCGTACCGCAAAAAAAAAAAAAAAAAGCATAAGAGGAAAAAATGTTATATTTTTTAAATGTCCACATGCATAAAATATAAAAAAGAAGAAAAAAGCAAAATTAACCTGAATTTCTACCTACATATCTCATTTGTACTTACAGGATTTTAATGTATGGGTATGACTAGTGATGACATGGAGAGGTCAATACCATTGGAAGAAGAACTTATTACTTACATTTCCCAAGGGGGCATGTCAGTCCAAGCAGGCCCACAGAGGAAGCACCAGGTTTTGGTCAGGAAGCAGAAGTAGGAGCAAGGGAGAGCCTAGGTCTGAGCCTTTACTGAGATTTCCACAGAAAAGGCAAGGCAATGCAGATTAAATATTTTAGGATTGGCTAGTTTGAATAATTCTGATGGGCTTGGGGGCATAGGGGCTGTCCCTAGCTGAGTGATACATGGTCCTGGGTTGATTTAGGGCAGGCGAGCTATTGGCTTGGTGCCTGAGAGTTAAATAAAGGGGGTAGTTGGCTTGCAGATGAGATGTGTGTTCAAGTTGTTTACTGTCTTTAGGAATTAGATAGCTCTGGGGAGGCAGTCTCTCCCCAGGCCTGTAAGTCCCCTCTAGATGTCAAAACATCATAAGACACAGAAAATAAAAAGCATGATTAATACACCAAAAGACTTTTGTTAAATTTGATGTATCCTTCCAAATATGTGAACACATACCCATAAACATATGAAGATCTATACGCAGATCCACAAGCATACAGACATAAAGATTTTTTAAACAAAAGGTAATCACACTATGCAAACAATTTCATAAACTACTTTCTTGACTTAAAAAGTCATGGAACCTCTTCCATATCAATAAATGTTATCACACTAGTCAAATTTAATTTCTAAATGGTAGTGTAATTAATACATGGATATTCATACATAAACCAATACATATTTCAATTAAGCAATCTTTTATTGGTGAATTTCTAGTTTACTTTTATTCCCCTTTAGTATAAATAATGCTTTAATAAACACCCATATAAATATCTTGTGTAATTACTTTCTTAAAATAAATGTTTTTAAAAAGGACTGCTAAATCAAAAGGTTTATAAATTCTCAAGGATTGTTATATACCAAAAATTGATCTCCAAAAAGGTTATATTGATTTATACTCATACTAAAAGTACATAAGAGTTCCCATTTTCCCACAGTTTTGTCAACAATCAATAATGCTCTTTCTGATTTTCATTAATATGATGAGTAAAAATGATATGTTCTATTGGGTGCACTTTTATTACTAATGAATTTGAAATTATTTAAATGTGTTTATTATTTTTATGCTTCTTTTGTGAAGTGTTTCTTCATGTCTTTTTAGGCAAATCATTTAATTTCTTTGAGACTCAACTTCTACAGTTGTAAAATGTCATTAATAGATCCCACATCTCAAGGTTGGAGGATAGATCAAGTAGGCTAATGTCAATCAAAGCACTTTGAAGACAAAATAAGAGAGGATTCATTTATTCATTTAATAAATATTTACTGAGCATTTATTAAGTACTGAGCTGTGTGCTGCATTAATGGAAGAATACAAAAGAAGTGTAGTGTATGTCCCATCATCCAAGTACATTGGTGGGTCTGAAATGATTTTGACACCTACAGTGGGTATGTAGCTATTGTCAAAAGATGAAGGGACAGCTAAAGGAGAGAGATATCCTGACAACTTCTGTTTCCCAGGCTGACCACGTACATATCGCCAGTGTCCAGTAACTACAGACACTGGATTTAGGGGAATGAAATGCATCAGATAAAACATGGTGTGTTTTCCCTTCCCTTCATTTCAATTATGGAAAACTCTAGAAAACAATTATGTATTTCAGAAACATCCTTCTTGTTGCTGATCAGGCAATAGGTACCAGATAGAGGCCCTGTCTCCTGAGAAACTGCTATGCTAAAACAACAACAACAGTAACCCTGTAGTCAGCAAGCCCTGTACTCAAAAAAGTCAAAAGAGCACAACGGTGGCTCAGTTCAATAAAGGAGATTCCAAACACATCAGTCATAGTGAGAGTAGGCTTAAGGGTTAGATAATTCTCTCATCGTTTTCTAGTTCTTGGCTTATTTTTGTTACACACTTGTGATTGGACAGACATTTCTCTCATGTGGCTATTATTCCATCATAGATTTTGTTTTTAACATCTTTATTGGAGTATAATTGCTTTACAATGGTCTGTTAGTTTCTGATTTATAACAAAGTGAATCAGCTATATATATACATATATTCCCATATCTCCTCCCTTTTGCATCTCTCTCCCACCCTCCCTATCCCACCCCTCTAGGTGGACAGAAAGTACCAGGCTGATCTTCCTATACTATGCGGCTGCTTCCCACTATCTATTGATTTTACATTTGGTAGTGTATATATGTCCATGCCACTCACTCACTTTGTCCCAGCTTATCCTTCCCCCTCCCCGTGTCTGCAAGTCCATTCTCTACATCTGTGTCTTTATTCCTGTCCTGCCCCTAGGTTCTTCAGAACCTTTTTTTTTTTTTGATTCCATATATATGTGTTAGCATATGGTATTTGTTTTTCCCTTTCCTACTTAACTTCACTCTGTATGATAGATTCTAGGTCCATCCACCTCACTACAAATAACTCAATTTCATTTCTTGTTATGACTGAGTAATATTCCATTGTATATATGTGCCACATCTTCTTTGTTCATTCATCTGTCAATGCACACTTAGATTGCTTCCACGTCCTGGCTATTGTAAATAGAGCTGCAGTGCATATTGTGGTACATGACTCTTTTTGAATTATGGTTTTCTCAGGGTATAGGCCCAGTAGTGGGATTGTCGTATGGTCATTCTATTTTTACTTTTTTAAGGAACCTCCATATTGTTCTCCATAGTGACTCTATCAATTTACATTCCCACCAACAGTGCAAGAGTGTTCCCTTTTCTCCACATCCCCTTCAGCATTTACTGTGAGTAGGTTTTTTGATGATGGCCATTCTGACTGGCGTGAGGTGATACTTCACTGTAGTTTTGATTTGCATTTCTCTAATGATTAGTGATGTTGAGCATCCTTTCACGTGTTTGTTGGCAATCTGTATATCTTCTTTGGACAAATGTCTATTTAGATTTTCTGTGCATTTTTGGATTGGGTTGTTTGTTTTTCTGATATTCAGCTGCATGAACTGTTTGTATATTTTGGAGATTAATCCTTTGTTGCTTCATTTGCAAATATTTTCTCCCATTCTGAGGGTTGTCTTTTCATCTTGTTTATGGTTTCCTTTGCTGTGCAAAAGCTTTTAAGTTTCACTAGGTCCCATTTGTTTATTTTTGTTTTTATTTCCATTTCTCTAAGACGTGGGTCAAAAAGGATCTTGCTGTGATTTATGTCATAGAGTGTTCCACCTATGTTTTCCTCTAAGAGTTTTATAGTGTCTGGCCTTACATATAGGTCATTAATCCATTTTTAGTTTATTTTTATGTATAGTGTTAGGGAGTGTTCTAATTTCATGCTTTTACATGTAGCTGTCCAGTTTTCCCAGCACCACTTATTGAAGAGACTGCCTTTTCTTCATTGTATATTCTTGCCTCCTTTATCAAAAATAAGGTGACCATATGTGTGTGGGTTTATCTCCGGGATTTCTGTCCTGTTCCATTGATCTATATATCTGTTTTTGTGTCAGTACCATACTGTCTTGATTACTGTAGCTTTGTAATATTGTCTGAAGCCCAGGAGCCTGATTCCTCCAGCTCTGATTTTCTTTCTCAAGATTGCTTTGGCTATTTGGGGTCTTTTGTGTTTCCATACAAATTGTGAAATTTTTTGTTCTAGTTCTGTGAAAAATGCCATTGGTAGTTTGATAGGGATTGCACTGAATCTGTAGATTGCTTTAGGTAGTATATTCATTTTCACAATGTTGATTCTTGCAATCCAAGAATATGGCATATCTCTCCATCTGTTTGTATCATCTTTAATTTCTTTCATCAGTGTGTTATAATTTTCTGCATACAGGTATTTTACCTCCTTAAGTAGGTTTAATCCTGGATATTTTATTCTTTTTGTTGCAATGGTAAATGGGAGTGTTTCCTTAATTTCTCTTTCAGATTTTTCATCATTAGTGTATAGGAATGCAAGAGATTTCCATGCCTTAATGTTTATCCTGCTACTTTACCAAATTCATTGATTAGCTCCAGTAGTTTTCTGGTAGCCTCTTTAGGATTCTCTATGTATAGTATCATGTCATCTGCAAACAGTGATAGTTTTACTTCTTTTCTGATTTGGATTCCTTTTACTTCTTTTTCTTCTCTAATTGCTGTGGCTAAAATTTCCAAAACTATGTTGAATAATAGTGGTGAGAGTGGACAACCTTACCTTTTTCCTGATCTTAGAGGATAGATTTTTTAATGTCCATTTCAAAAATGCAAATAGCCACAACTTTAATCTCCTAGTAAATGGATATTTTCTCCCTCAGTAAGAATGAGACTGGCATTTTCACAGCTTCGGATTGGATTAACTTTTCTAAATAATAACACTTCCTTAGCCCCCTTAAATTAATGAATCAGAAGGAGCAGTGACTAGTGCACATTAGTCTTCATTTGGTGGTGTATTGTCTTCCCTGCAGAGATAAATACAACTTTATAACCTCTGAGTAGCAACTTACAGCCATTCTTCTGCTAAATGGACCTTTAAAAAAGGCACTTGCCCCCTAAAAGGACCTGCTCAGTTCTTTTTCATCACCATGGTCTGCCCCAGGGCAATCCATCAGAATATGCCCACCAGCAGAAGTGCAGCTGTAATGTTACTGAAAGAGTTTGGTTTGGGGCTAGGAGTCTTGGGTTCAAGTCTCAGCCCTGCCACTTAGTAGCTGTGTGACCTCAGGAAATTCACTTTGAATTTCAGTTTTGCTTTCCGTTCTTTGAGGCTTCAGGTCTTTTGTCCATGAATGAGAATTTGGGAATGTAAAAAGTTTTCTAAATTCCCTTCAGTGTTTAAGAATGCTATATCCTCTGCGGCAAATAGAAGTACTATAAGGCAAATAGAAGTACTATAAGGCTCAGCTTTTTCTGTCATTGTTGAAATATACCGTCATTCAATTTATATTTCTAGAACTTCTCCTGTGCATCAGATACTCTGTTCTGTACCTAGAGGAATAAAACAAAGACCCTGTTCTCAAGTAAGTCACAACCTAGACTGAGAGGTAGGTCAGGAGGAAATTTCAACCCAAAGAAATGATGCTTATGGGGAGACCCCTTTTACATAATGGTGGTTTGGAGTGTTGCTGAACTTGTAATGTAAAGAAAAATTGGGTGGGGAATTGGATTTTTAAAGTTCAGAGAAGACAGTTTTGAAGTTTAACTAAATAGTCTTTATGTGCAGAAAGTATTGCATCTGAGGTGATAAATGAATGATAAAATTTAACCACCACTTACTATCTTCACTGAGTCACACCTGTGAAGTAATAGACATGGAGTTAGGTTGAAATTTTTAATAAAAGAAAGAAAGGGTGGGAGGAAGAGAGGGTGGAAAAGGAATGAAAACCCATCATACAAATGGGTGAGTATAGGGAAACCTCTCTGAATACCTTTGAAAATAGATTAGATTGTCTTCTTGGTTGAGAGTGTGCTGATATATCTAGTCAATACTGTTCTTTTAATAAGTATTTATTGAACATGGGCTAGATGCTCTAAGGAAAACAGAGGTAAGCCTGACAGGAGGCAGAGAACCCAAACAGATAACATCTCCTCTTGCCCTGGAACACTGTGATATTTTCCAGAAAGGATTGATAAAAGAATGAATGATCCTCTCCTCAAAATTAATAAGTAATGTATAAAATAACAGGCATGACATAAGCTGATCCTGGCACCAAGGGCAAACATGGAAAATAATTCCTGAAAAATAAAACTAGCCAATCCAGCTCAAAAGTATGGTGGAGGAAATTCAACATGAGGTCAGTTATAGCATTTGTTCTCCATTGCATTACTTGTATCATCTTTGTCCAGGAATTACCAGCTCATTTTTTTTTTCTTGAGAAACTTCACCTTTCTACCACCCTGCACTTCTCAGTGACACCAGAGAACAAAAACATGCATCATTAATCTGTTCTGACCTCACTGTCTCTACTCATTGTTTCCTAACCAGCTCAGTCAAGTCATACTGTGGATAAGTCTTCGGAGACAAAGCAACTTCAATCTCCTGTCACTCAGGCCTCCTGTCACTCATGGTGAACACTACTTTGTTCACCCACTCTATGGTTCTTCAGTGTATGTCCCTCCAACTCTTTCAACCAGTCTTTCAAAATATAGTTACTGAGCACTTATTATTGATACATATAAGGTACTGTGCTGGGCTTTTCCTTCACAAAACTTCCCCCATAGAACTACGTAAAGAATACATGCAGAAGCCAAAGCACTGGTGTGAAGGCAAAACAAAAAACAAAAAAAAACCCAGATATTTTGTAGCATTTGCCTATTTTGATGGCATAAATACTCACACATTGCCTCATTTCAAACTACCAATACTATATACATAGCAGGGTGCTAATTGCTGTACATGCATCATCTCATTTAATCTTCATCACTCCAAAGTAAGCAATGCTGGTGCCTACATTTTACAGGAAAGGTAATTATGTCCAAAACATAGTTAAGTAACTTGCTCAAATCCAATAGCTAGTAAATAGTGAAGTGAGATGCAAACCCCTGTTAATCTGGTTCTAGAACCTGCATTTTAGCTTCTATGCTGCCTTGTCTCTTTAAAAACATGCTACTTTGAGAGTACCAAAAGGGGTACTGAATAGAATTGGGACCAGAGAATCAAAGAAGTCCTCTAAAAGGTAGTCATAGCTGAAACCTTGAAAATTAATGAGTTCTGTGACAGAGACTTCCACTCTGTTTCCTACAGGGTACAGGAATAGACTACAGCCTCCAGTCTCTGTCGTAATTAAGGGTAACTATGTGACTGAGGTGTGTATATGAGAGAGACGGTGTTCGTTCAGGCTTGGTTCAGAGATCCTTCTTCTCTCTTTCCCCCTGCCCCACTGAAGGGGGGATTCTCCAAGGACCTAGAGGACATGCAACCCATGGAGACAGAAGGAGCCTGGGTTCCAGGATGGACGTGAAGAAAGCCTCCCAATGAGAAATGCCATCACTGGACTCTGAAGCAAAAGAGAAATATACTCTCGCTGTGTTAAGTCTCTGAAAATTCTGGATTTTTCTTTTACAGTACCTAGCAATACCTTGCTTATTACAAAGAGTGAGACAGACAAAAGAGGCTGAATGAGGAGAAAAACAGTGCTCTAAGAAGAAGAAACAGAGTGACCCAGAGGTTAGGACCATGTGCAAGAAACTGGTAAAAACCCGACATATTTGGAACATGAAGTAAGAGGAACAGAGAAGTGAGATATTGGGTTTGAAAAGTAAACAGAGCTATGAAATTAAAGTCCTGAAACCATACGAGGGGCTTCATATTGTACTTGAAGGATATTGGCGAGCCACTAGAGAGATTCACAGAGCGGAATACCAATATCAAATGCACACTTCAGGACACTCCCTCTGGCTGCGGCAGGGAGAATATTAGGTCACCCACAGAATCTCCTGGAGGGTCAGGGAAGCAGAATAAAGTGTTCTGCAGCCATGAGTCATGGCAAAATTACATCATAATCCTGCTTCATTAGAAATATCACTGCTCCTACTACTAGTGTGAGACCCCACAACTGACCTCCCACATGACCAAGGCTGGATACAGGCCCTGATGTTTCAGAAAATCAGATGTAACTGTCACCATGCTTGCCACAGTGTTTTTTTCACAATGTACTTTTTGCTTTGCAGCACTAGCTTCCAATTTGAAGTTTGGTGAGGATATCCTGCTGGCAAGCACCAAAGCCACCTGCATAAATCCTGGCTACAAGGAAAGCTAAGAAAACACTTTTTTTTTTTGTCTTCTACACTGGTAGGCGATGACTTACATGGTAGTAAATTCCTCAAACATGGAGAGTGTTCAAAGGTGCTGGATGGCCAAAAAGAATGAGAACTGTTTACCTAGTGAGGTGATACAGAAATAATTAGGGCTAAAGTCTTCATTCATATTCATAAAAGCAAAGAATTGACAGGAGCAGAAACCCAGAATGGTTGAAGGTAAGTGGACTTATCTCA
Organism: Delphinapterus leucas; assembly: GCF_059928025.1. Classification (NCBI taxonomy): domain Eukaryota; kingdom Metazoa; phylum Chordata; class Mammalia; order Artiodactyla; family Monodontidae; genus Delphinapterus; species Delphinapterus leucas. The sequence goes on along the minus strand of NC_143135.1, from coordinate 86,293,850 downwards.
AAACAATCAAGAAACCAAGAAGGGATAACCAATATCAAGACACAAATCCACTCACAATCTTTAAAATACAGGGTCTTTAAAGTATTTTTAAAATAAAATAATAAAGAACATAACAGAAATTTCCTACCTAAACAATCCTATGGGGAATCCTTACATAAAGCAAACAGTTACTCCTTAATGCGTTTCACAAACCCTGGTTTACTCAAAATAGGACACAAGTATTCAGTAAACAAAGTAGATGGAAAGGGATAATGGTTATTAATGATGCAAAGAATATCTGATGCAGGATAATGTATCTGTGGTTGAAACCTATGACTCAGTTATACAAGAAGTCATATGAGGTTCCTCTGGCAAAGTGTAGTGTGTCACAAAGGCCCCAGGAGATGTGACTGTTGGAAAAGAGAGTAATCTTATCGGAACTGACCAGCCATGAATTAACTCTCAATTTACTGAACCATTCAACAACTAAGTCATGTCAAAACTTCTGAGCCCCTCGTATGTACACAATACTGGGCCAGGAAACCACTAATGGGAAGACAAGAAACTGACACAGTCCTTGCCCTTAAGGAACTCACACTCAAGTGAGGGAGTCTGATCTGTAGACAGCAATTATAGTACATGACAAAAGGACACAATACCTATGATAGAGATCAGAGAAGTATTCTGGGTTCAGAAGGAGAAAGCAATGAATTCTGGAGTGGATTGAGTTGGTTAGAAGGAGAAGGTGGCATCTGAGCTGGTTTTGAAAGATGAGTAAGAGTGTGACAGGGAAAAAAAAAGTCACTCCAGTGCCAAGTTGCAGAAGTGTAGGCCCTGGCTGGGAATGATTAAGAGGGCTCTATCTGCAGTACTGAGTACTAGGGAAGACAGTGGTGGGTGGATCACAGGACTGGAAAGATAAGGAGACCAGATGGTCGAGGACATAGAATAGGGTGATATCTAAACCAGGGCATATTTAAGGGAAGAACGATGATGCTGAAACCACAGGTGTAAATCATCCCACCTCCTGGGCAAAGTGAGATTCGTGGCTATCCTAGACTTTAGTATCATCCCATGGATATTTTTCTGTTAGCCAAGGGAGTCATCCAAAGTTTTTGAACCCAGCAGTGCTACAGATCATGGCTGTGAGTTATATTGCTCACTGTGCAGCACAGTAGGGCACAGGCCAAAGAGAAGCTGTAGGAGGCCATTGTAATAGGTTAGTTTAGGTGAAAAATGGGATCCTTCTGTGGCAGAAACAATGGGGATTAGAGGAGAGTTGTAGGAGGTACTGCACAGGTATGGATTTTTAACCAGTTGGCTGAGTTTTCTCACTTACACAGTCAAGTACAGGCTAGGACCCACACAATTTCAGACTAGTAGCGTATAAGGAAGAAACCACTTTCATAGTCTGAGCTCTAACAACGGAGTTCTAATCCACTCACTGGGGATTCTGTCCTTAGCCACTTGCCAACATAAACCAACAAGTCAGATTTAACAATACAAAACTGCCTACACTGTACAAATTAGGAGTCAACCAGCAGGATTCCTGCCCAAATTTATTTTTCCCACCTGCCACTCACCATTACCTGAAATGCCCTCATTTATGATGCATCCCTTCAGATCTTTCGGCTTCATCTCTTCTTAACTAAAATTCAAATGTCCTCGGAAAGAAAGATTCCTTAAATTTTTATCAGCTCCACTCAATTGTTCCTCTCTTATCAGCACCTCTCTTATCACATCTAGTTCCTTTTTTGCATTATCCATACAGAAGTCTTTTCTTCTCTGCTTTCCCTTTTTGGTTTCTAATCTTGTCCAAGACAGAGATCACATCTTATTCATCTCTGGGGTCACAGCTACTAATACTGTGCTGTGTATAATGCACAACAGGTGCTCAATGTCAAGTTTTCCACTAGAGAGTTGTAAAATCTTAGACAAAGTCATTTAGGCTTCTGAGTTTCCCTATCTCTCACCTATCTATGGAATGAAAGTATTATAATCTACTTCCCAAGCTGTTGGGGAACTTATACTGGAACATCCCTGCTAATCTATAGATCACTGTACAAATATAAATCAGTATTTGCATGCAACTAACATAGTTCCTGGCAATTGTGTGTTGATTGAATGAAAGAACAAGTGAGAGTTCTTCCATAAATGGTCCATGAGGGAGGGGTATGACCTCTCAGGAGGGGGCCAGAGAGGAATTGGAGCTAAGCTGAGAATAATGATGTTGGGACACAGAGTGGTGTATTTGTCTTACTCTGATGCTGAGGCAAGAGGACATTCCACACTGTCCAGGCTCCATAGTCTTTCTCAAGCAGGGGCCCTGGGACTTTGGGGCAGATAGGCTCCAGCTTCCCAGATAATCTCTGCTTTCCTAGGCTGCCTGATCTGCAACTTTTCCCCATCGGAATTTACTATTCATATGTCAGCTGTGTGGCTCAATTGCGATGTTATTCTCATTTGCTGGTTTTTGGTTGTTTACCCAGGTTTCTTCATCCACTTCTCTTTGAATATGTTATATATATATATATATATATATATATGCTGAGCTTGAATTATTTTTACTTCTTTTCCTTCTAGCTCCCCAGCCAATTTTGAAAGCTGCTTCTCCAAACAGTCAATTTATAACTGGGAAATTTGGAACACTTTAAAGCAAAGCTCAGTCTCATTATTTTTATGAACCCCCTCCTTCCTTTCCGCTCTCCTCCCCCAAGAAACGCCAACTCCATAAAAATCACGTACTGTGTAAGGGACGTTGAGACATAATGAAGCAAATCACAGAGAAGGTGGTTGGTAGAACTATTCACAGGAGCAGATGGCAGGTCTGAAGAAAAGAATGCTGACACCAGGGAAGTCTCTTGAAACAGGCAGCGCCCACCCCAGAAAAAACTTGCAATAAAACTGACTGGGAGTTGTGCCCTTTGGAGAAACATTTGAAGTCTGGGGACAAGGAGGTCATGAGGGACAACATGTAGCAGAGGAGGTGCTTCAGTCATCACACCATTTATACTGGGTGCCCCTGGAGAGGACAGCTCATTTCTCAGTTCCAGCACTTGTCTTTAACAGTATCTGTAAACTTAGAGTAGGTTGCAAAGATGGCCACATCCTAGCCCAAGTTAGCTCTCAGCCCATCTGTTGCCATTTATCTGGGTCAGTGATACTTAAGAATTGAACATATTAGAAGGAAAATTGTCTAGCTTGATTTTGGATATTCCCCCCTTTTCCTATTAGAGAATCATCTGCAATCCACCTACACTATATGTATACAAATCCTGGATAAGGGTCTCTGGTGATCTATTCAAGTTTAAGAATTAACTTCCTTAGGGATATAAAAGTGTTTCTTTTAATCTAATTGTCCATAAATACACAAAAACTTGATTTGATATTGTACTGGGGAAACTAGACCACAGTGAAATATAATATTTTCCAGAAGAAAACATTTGGATCTAAAATAAGGGATCAGGAAGAGCAAACTGGTGAAGGAAGGAGAAAAATCTGTCTCTGAAAGAGCCACCCACACAGTGAGCACTGAATCGGCCCTGGGTATAGATCTAGGCTGATAGTTAGCAAGTTATACATAACTGCACAAGCATCTCTCAACAACAGTCAGGTTAATCCAGCCTCTCCACCTGCATTTGAGTTTGAAAAGGGCTTATTCAAGTGAGTGAAAAACTGCCCAAACTATGCACATATGTTAACAAACCAAAGAAATTCACTTCCAGAAGTAAAAGGGCAGAATTTTAAATCCTGGCTTTATTCTTTTATAATAATAACGAAGAGAGAAAGAGAGGCAGGCAGGCAGGCAGGCAGGAAGGAAGGAAGGAAGGAAGGGGAAAGAGAGAGAGAAAGAAACAAAGAAAGAAAAAAAGAAAAGAGAGAGAAGAGAGAGGAAGAGAGAGGGAGCGAGACAGAGAGAGAGAGAGAAGGAGAGACAGACATTCTTAGCATTAAATACCAGCTCTGTGACACTGAACAAGTCCCTCAACCTCCTGAACCCAGTTTCTCCATCTTTAAAAAAAGTAAAATAAGACCCTTGCTGCAAAACATTGTGAGAATTAAGCGTGAGATGATATTTATAAAGCATCTGGCACATAGAATAAGGGCAATGGGGGAAAATGATAGTAATGACTGATGACAGCAACAACATTGATGGAAGGGAAAAGGAAGAGAAGGTGGAGGAGGAAGGGGAAGGAAAAGAACTCCACCAAATCTAACATTTTAGAAAAAGGGAAGTAGCAATCTATTAAAGGAAATCAAAATCATGTGAAGAGAAAAAGAAAGATAGAAAGAATTCAGTGTAAGTAGAGGCTCCTTTTTAATTTGATTTTCTTCTAGGTAACAGAAAAAGATTTTTAAGTATCCAAACGAGAGAGACGAAGGCATTACACTTTGAAAGATACTGCTTCTAGCTCTTGAGAATGGCCCCAAATATAGAGTTCTTCATTTTTTATGTCAAGTTTGCTCTATTTTACTGATTGTCAAATGCTTTGGGTTCAACTCAATTCTAAAAACACTAATGAGGTCACAGTAATTGTCAGGAATTGTACTAAGTGTTAGACATCCTAAAGTAAATAAACAGGAAAAGGAGTTTGTGACTTGGACAGGGAAAACCAGATTGATAGACCACTGGACAGAAGGCCAAGTGTTGCTGCCACAAAATCACTACCAGGAAATAAAATATGAATGCAAGTAAGATAGCATTTAATGGTCTGGTGGATATGGGACTTTTCACTGAAAAAGTAGCATTTTCATTGGGCTTGGAATACTGACTAGAGGCAAGCAATACAGAGAAGAGAAGGAAACCCATCAGGCAGAGGGAACAGAATAACCAAGGCAATAAAGTGGATGTTGATCACATCTGTATTTGAGAAAAATAACCGTGGTGTGGAGAATGAACTGATTGGGGGTTCTGGAAGGAAGCAGACCAGTTAATAGCACCTGCAATATTTTAGGTGAGAGACAAAGGGGCCAAACTAGGTCAGTGGTAGAAGATGTTATATAAATCCAAACAAACATGGTAAAATGCATAATATCACCCAAAGGATGGCATGACTCTCCAAATTATTAGCCATTTAGTCATCAAATTCATGAGCTAAATTTGAGACAAAGCTTGCTTTTATAGTTTTCTCCATCTTTGCATCAGTGTTAGGGGTCCCCCATTCAACACCCCACTACAGGTACCCAGTGCCCATATGCTATCTTTTGGGTGTTTGGAACTCCTATACCCAGGAAACACCCAGACTTTAGACTTTCCTGCTCTTTAATTCTTGAAGAACAATTCTTGAAAAACTTGAACAACTTGTCTACTTAGGGACCTATACCCTTACTCTTCTATAAAAAGTTGACTGGTTCGAACATTTCATACTGCAATGTTCACAGGAATTTTGGTATTTTAACTCTTGCCTTCTGGAAATATGCATTGGCCTAAAAGAATCACTCCAATGGTGGGAATTTCCAGAATGTTGGTATGTCAAAGTCAGGGCAGAGAAGGGAAAAGGGGTAATTTGAAGCAGAGAACCACGTTAGCGCTCCTCAGAGAAGAACACTTCCCAGCACTTTCCTAATTCACAGCTATGTGTAAGTAGGTGCTGTAGGACAAAGAAAATCTATCACTGATTTGAAACACACATACATGCACACACACACGATTATAAAGAGTAAAGATTTTTTGGTCTGTTTAAATGTGTGTTCACAAGTCCCATATGGGGAAGGGAAGAATGGGTGTGCTTGATGTGTTGCATGATTTACAAATCTATTTCATTTTTCCCCTGCTGTGATGAAGGTGTTACTAGAGCCTGCCTAGTTTGGGGCAGGGGTACTTGGAGAAATCTTGATTGCAAATGTAGTGTTCACAAAATGTCTGGCAACTTCATAAGTGAAGAGTCATGTGATGCTGAAGCCAATGCTGCAAAGTGGAGTGGCAGAACCAAGAGGCACAGTAAAACATCATCTCTTTATTCAGAATCCATGCAAATATACGTTGAGCTTCTACAATGTACAAGGCAACAAGAGGCACTAAAATGCATAATCATTAGTCCTCTCCCTCAATAATTCAAGGTTATTGAGGAGCCCAGAAAATACAGTAATAAAATAAAAATTAACAAAGAGGGACATCGCAGTATAGTGGGGAGAGCACTAGAGCAGTAATGAAGAAACATGGATTCAAGTCATGGGTCTGATATTTATTTGCTATGTGAACTCCTGGACATCATTAAGTCTCTCACATCTATAAGAGTTCGAATATATCAAGGATGGAAACTATATTTCAAGTTAGGTGCCAACACTAATCAATCAATAAAGACTTCCTAGAACAATGTGATGATATTGATTCTAAAATATACCTGGGCTCATTGGAAAAGGTGCCATTTTTGATTAGCAATGACTACCATGAGTCTGAAAAGGGAGAGTATTGGAGGGAAAGGGCAATATATATGCCATAACCTTAACTAGATCATCATAAAGATACCTTCCAGTTAAAGTTAGTAAGGGCTGGATCATTTTTCAATCTACTCACACACATTTACAGAATGTGTTGATGCTGTGCTATGCATTGAGGTACTGTGAACCTGTGATACAGGCTTCGCAATCAGAGAGCTCATAATATATTATAAATACAGGCCCATGACCATCTATAATGCAATATGATTAAGTGCTATTATATAGGTATATACAAAGGGCTATATAAATGTAAAACATAGAGCATGCTATCCAGGGGCATGCTATTCAGGACTGACTTTGAAGGGTAATAAGGAGACTCCAAGCAGAAAAGGTAGAGAGAGTATGAGTACATGTGCAAAGTGCTTATTATGTCTGGGAAACAAGAGGGAGTCCAGTGTAGATAGATTATCAGGTGTTTGGGCAGAAGTAGTAAAGAAAAAGGCAAGTAAGTTAAATTGGGTCAATTTAGTATATGCTTTGTAGCCCAAAATAAGAAGTTTGAATTTTATTTGCAGGCAACAAGGATTCATAAAATAATTTTAAAGTAAGAGAGTTAAATACTTGAATTTGTTTTAGACAAATTCAGTGCCAGAGTAAAAGACTAAAAGTGGGGTGGGGGTCAAAGTTTCACATCAGAGATAGGGTGCCAGTAAGGAGAATTCTGTAAAAGTCCATCGGAGAGAGAGGGGCCAGGATTAAAGCCAGGGCACAAAAAGGCTCAAAGGGAATGCCAAAGAAAGGATTAGTAGCACAGTGAATGCAAGAGAATTTCAGGAATATGAGAGGCCATAAAAGCCTAGGGTGATCAGGAAGATCTTCATAAAAAAGGTGACCCTTGAGTTGAAGAGGTTGAGTAACTTGTCCCTTCTAAGCCACAAAGATGGTTAGCAATGAGATGGGGTCAGAACTCAAGCTAAATTGTCCTTAGTTCTATTTAACTTCTACCACCAAATCTACCAGATATTTGTAGTTTTAAGCGAATAAAGGTCTTCATAAGCTAAGACATTTAAGAAATTTTTTAAAAATGTTAAATACAGTTCATTCCTGAAGAACCTTCCTTTAACATGTTAATGTATGTGTAACTTTCTAAGAGGGGAATACAAATATGGAATGTCTCCCAAACTCAGTTGACTGGAGGCTGCTATTGTCAGGGACCACCTTGTGGGGTGAGTTGTTGCATAGAATGCAATTTGGTAGCATAGAACCAATTGTCTGAAAATACTTATGGGGTTTTTTTAGAGAAGATCTTCCAATTTAAGGGGATATCATATACTTTATTCCTTTAATTTTCCTGCAAAAAAAAAATCAGTTTCCTTTAGAGTCTTGAAAGTAAAGAGATCAGATTTTATATAAATCATGTGCAGTGAGCAAATTCCAGTAGAACAGCCCACAGCAATCAGTGAACATAAGGAATGAGCTGCTAGGGAGGTGACTGAGACAAAGCACACTACCAATGTGGTTGACAACACCTACAGAACTGCTATTTCTAGAGAAGTATAAGGGCTAGAGGAAAGTGGTAAGAGGAACAGGAAGCCAAGTGTGGGATGAACCAAAAACACTAAGGAGGACCTTTCCTGTTCCTGAAATTCCTTTCAATGTTTTCAAAATTGGATTTGCCTCTTATCATCAGTTATTTCTCAGTATCTACACCAGTTTCCATCAACAGTTTTCCAAAGGCTGACATCTCTGAGCTGTCCATCAGAATGGCAGATTTGAGAGAAGAGCTTGGTACTGTTGCCTTCATATTTGGCTTCTTAGCAGTGTTGGGAGGTGTATGGTCAAGACAAACCAGTTCACAGGAAGCTTTGAGAGGATTAGAAATAGGTGTCCCCTCAGACAGGAGCATGGCTTGCTGAGAAACAGTGACTTTGTAGAAATTAGTTAAAGGAAATCTTTTCTCCAAGCAAATAAAACTTTGTGGGCAGAGCACAAACAATTTCAGCTCCCACTCTCCTTCACAGCCCATCATCCTTGTGCAGGGCACAACCTGCACCATCATGCTCTATCTGTCCCGCTCTTCCCATGTGCTTTCCATGGTAAATCCATTTTTCTTTTAACATCTTTATTTAAGTATAGTTGCTTTGCAATGTTCTGTTAGTTTCTGCTGTATAACAAAGTGAATCAGCTATATGTATATGTATATGCCCAAATCCCCTCCCTCTTGCATCTCCCTCCCACTCTCCCTAACATACCCCTCTAGGTGGTCACAAAGCACTGTGCTGATCTTTCTGTGTGATGCAGTTGCTTCTCACTAGCTATCTATTTTACATTTGGTAGTGTATATATGTCCATGCTACTCTCTCACTTCATCCCAGCTTACCCTTCCCCCTCCCTGTGTCCTCAAGTCCATTCTCTATGTCTGTGTCTTTATTCCTTTTCTTCCCCTAGGTTCATCAAATCCTTTGAAAAGGAATGGTCGTCCTCTTTCTTCTGGCTCAAGAGTCCCTAATCAGAATAGTGTCATCTTGAGACTACAAAGCTGTGATCAGCAAAATGTATTGAACTAAGACATATATCATTTCTTTCAGGTCCAACTTCAGAATTGACTGGGTGAACCAAATTTGGACAAATTATTTCACCTCATGGAATTTTATAGATTTCAAAAATGGCCATAATTCCATGCAGTGCCTCCCATCAAGCCATGAAATCCATTTCTCCCCCTTCTGAATATGGGCCAGACCTTGTGACTTGACTTTGTCAATAGAATACATTGGAAGCAATATGATGCCTGTTCTGAATCTAGGGTTCAAGAGGCTGTACACACTTCCACTCAATCTCTTAGAGCCCTGCACAGCCACCATGTGAGCAAGCCCAGGCTAGTCTGCTGGGGATGAAAGACCATGTGGAGCAGAGGTAAGCCATCGCAGCTGAGGCTCTCCTAAACCAGCCAGTCCCTAGCTGACCTGGAAGCTGACCACAGACCCACAAGTGAGCCCGGGCCAGTCTCACAGAGCTGAAAACCTAGAGCCAACCTAACTTGCCAACCACCAGAATCTTGAACTAAATAATTGCTTGCTGTCTAATGCTACTAAGTTTTGAGTGGTTTGTTACATGGCAATACAAAATTGATGCATGGGGCCATAGTTTCCTCGTTTGCAAATTGAGGGTTAATCCCCAAGATTCATTCTATGACAATAACACGTAGTCCAACTGAGTTATCACTGTGCTAACTTCTTCCCTTTTTTGGTTGGAATTTCTAGCAAGGAGGGGAACAAGGTTGGCAGTAACTTCTTTGCAGGCTCTGTCAATAATTTCTTTCTCCATATCCTACTTGCCAAATAAAAAAAAATAAGTCTGCACTTAGGTAAAGAGAGACTTTATTTGAAAGGACTATTGGGAGAAGTTAAAGGGCTATAACAATAGGGACACTATTGCAGAGAACTATTGCAATAGGAAGAAGGCTCTGACTATGAGGTCTGCACATGTCTCAAAAGCCAGGCAGAAAAAGGTTTTATTTTATAAGGAGGAGTGAATAGGGCTAGAAAGAACTGGACAGGGGTAAGTGGGATGAAGGAGTGAACTAATGGGACAGTTGATCAGGGTATGTTTTCTTTGTGGTCAGTTAATGTTCACAACATTAAGGATGGGCTTCTGTCCTGGCTCAGTCTTGTGATGGGTCAAAGTTTAAGGTCCTGGGGGAAAGAGAGAAGCTTATCTAAAATTCAATCAAGTCAAGCTAGCAGGTTGATTTTTTGTTTTGTTTTTGTTTTTAGCAGATCCTGGAAAAATGGAAATTTCTTCTATGCATCTATCAGAGCTTGTGAATAATACTGATGCTTCAGTATTAGTAATAGCAGCTACCATTTATTGAGCACCTACCATGTTGCAGGCACTGTGTTACACACATTTTATTTTCTCCAATCCTCCAAGAGCAATGAGGTAGTTACTATTATGCCTATTTCATAGCTGAATAAACTTGAGGACTAAAGGGGGTATTTACTTAAGGTCAACAATTATTAACACTTGGATCCAGATATATCTAGGTCAAAAGATTCTTTTATCACTATACAGTTTGGCCAATGGGTACAAACAGCTCAGCTAATCATTTATGAGTCAAAGAATGGGAATTTGGAAGGTCCATGTCTGATCTTGTGATAGGTAATCAGGAGGGGTGTCCATGAGTCTTATCTAAGCTATATATGAAAGAGAAATCCTTTGCAAAAAAAAATCATTTCCATAGGTACAGGATGATGGGAGCAGGTCTTACCATTAGCCGCTTTATAGGAGCACAAAGTTCAGGTAAAAGTCAACACTGTCATATTCAATTACCCAGTCCTGTTTATTCAGTCTATTACTGCATCTGAAGATAATCTCACAAACCTGTGAAAATGAGAACCTTCCCCTCAAAAGATGAGAAGGCCTTTTCTTCACTTGTTCACATGTCTTTAAAGGTAATTCTTTGGTGTTTTCTCCCTTTTGAATTCTCCCATCTGTGAATCTTTGGTTATGTGAAGCCCTAGTTATTAAATGTATATTTAAGCCATGTGGAGGTATAGGTAGAGCTAGAAATAAGCATGCAAGGTGTTTAGCACAGAAGCCTAATCACTGTTCATTGTAATCCCCTATAATATTCTCTGGCTCATCATCACCTTATTCTCAATTCACCAAATTTAGCTACCTGATTTTCCATGGGTAAATTGAAACTGTGAACAGTTTTTTGTTTCAGTTTGTAGGCAACTTACTTTTCTCAGTCCTAGAGCAATAACAAGGACACATAGCTGGAAATGTATGGAACAATATGACTGTTGGTCATGTGTGCTCAGCTCAGCAATTCAGAACAGTGTCAAGAGTAATAAGACCTTATTGCCTCTCACCTCCACACTCAGCCCTTCTCCAGTCTAGCCTGCACTTGGATGCATGATTGAGCTTCTCAAATCACAACTCCAGTTATGTCAATCCTTTCTTCAAAGACCTTGAACATTTTCCATATGCCTATGCAATGATGTCTAAACTCCTTTATATAAAAATCCAGACCTCTCAACTTTGGATCAAGATGGCAGAGTAGGAAGATGTGGAACTCACCTCCCACCATGAACACATCAAAAATACATCTACATGTGGAAAACCAACTGTAAACTGGAAGAAAGACTTCTGTACAACCAAGGCTGTAAGAAAAATCCACACATAATTAGGTAGGAAAAGAAGAAAGGGAGATTACATGGGCAGAGACTTGCCCTGGGGAGTGAGCAGTTCAAGGCATATATTGGGCACCCCAGTCCTGGGGTTCAATGCAGGGAAGACAAGGCCTCTTAGCTGATTTGAGGGCTTCTGGGACTAACAGGAAGGCTGTGGGAAGGCCTGGAATCCACTCAAGGGGAGTGTGGAAGGGCTGGCTTGCCCCTGAGGCAGGACAGAGAGGGCTGACTGAAGATTATTATATTCATTGACATAAATGCACCCAATACAGGACCACCTAAATAAGTAAAGCAAGTATTAACAGATATAAAGGGAGAAATTGACAATAATACAATAATAGTAGGGGACTTCAACACCCCACTTACATCAATGGGCAGTTCATCCAGACAGAAAATCAATAAGACAATGGTGATCTTAAATGGTGCAATAAACAAGTTAGACTTAGCAGATATCTACAGAACATTCCATCAAAATTCTTTTCAAGTGCACATGGAACATCCTCCAGAATAGATCATATGCTAGGCCACAAAAAAAATCTCAACAAGTTTAATAGGTTAGAAATTCTATCAAGCATATTTTCCAACCACAACAGTATAACACTAGAAATCAATTACAGAAATAAAAATAAAAAGTGCAAACAGAGGGAGACTAAAAACATGCTACTAAAAAATCAATGTTTCAATGAAGAAATCAAAGAGGAAATCAGAAAATACCTTGAGACAAATGAAAATGGAAACACAACTTTCCAAACTCTGTGGGGTGCAACAGAAGGAGTACTAACAGGGAAGTTCATAGTCATATAGGCCTTTGTCAAGAAAAAATAAACAAAAATCTCAGAAAAACAACCTAACTTACAAGCTAAAGGAATTAGAAAAAGAAAAACAAACAAAGCCAAAAGTCAGCAGAAGGAAGGAAATAATAAGGCTCAGAGAGAAAATAAATAAAATAGAAACAAATTGAAAACAAGAGTTGGTTTTGTGAAAAGATAAACAAAATTGATAAGCCTTACCCAGGCTCATCAGGAACAAAAGAGAGAGAACCCAAATAAAATAAGAAATGAAGGAGGATAAATGACAACTGATACCACCGAGATGCAGAAAAACCATAAGACAATGCTATTAAGTTGTATGCCAACAAACTGGACAACCTAGAAGAAATGGACAAATTTCTAGAAACATGCAATCTACCAAGACTGAATCAGGATGAAACAATCTGTAAAGGCTGATCACTACTAGTAAAATTGAATTTGTAATTTAAAAAACCTCCCATAAATAAAAGTCCAGGTCTGGACAGCATCACAGGAGAATTTTACCAAACATATAAAAAAGATCTAATACCCATGCTTCTCAAACTGTTCCAAAAAATTGAAGAGAACAAAATACTTCCAAATTCATTCTATGAAACCACCATTATTACTCTGATACCAAACTCAGACAAAGACACTACAAAAAAATAAAAATAAAAATACAGGCTAATATCTTTGATGACTATAGATGTAAAAACCCTCAACAAAATATTAGCAAACCAAATCTAACAATATAAAAAGAATCATATACCATTGACCCAGTGGGATTTATCCAGGGATGTAAGGATGGCTCAATATTTGCAAGTCAATCAATGTGCATCTCAATAGATGCAGAAAAAACATTTGACAAAATTCAATAACCATTCATGATAAAAATTTTTAAAAATTCTCATCAACATTGGTAGAGAGGGAAAAACCTCAACATAATAAGGGCCATTTATGAAACCCATAGCTAACATTGTACTCAACAGTTAAAAGCTGAAAGCCTTTCCTCTAAAGTCAGGAACAAGACAGGGATGTCCACTGTCACCACTCCTATTTAACATAATATTGGAAGTCCTAGCCACAGTGATCAGACCATAAAAAGAAATAAAACAAATCCAACTGGAAGGGAAGAAGTAAAACCGTCACTGTTTGCAGATGACATGATACTACATATAGAAAATCCAAATCCTCCACTGAAAAACTATTAGAACTAATAAATGAATTCATTGAAGTTATAGGATACAAGATTAATGTACATAAATCTGTCACTTTTCAATACACTAATAATAAACTATCAGAAGAGAAAGCAAAAACAATATTTAAAATCATGTCATAGATAGATAAATAAATAGATGATAGATAGATGATGATGATGATATAGATAGATGATAGATAGATAGATAGATAGATAGACAGATAGATAGATACCCAGGAATAAACTCAAGACCCTGAATTGCCAAAGCAATATTGAGAAAAAATAACAAAGATGGTATCACACTACCTGACTTCAGACTATATTACAAAACTACAGTAGTCAAAACAGCATGGTTTTGGCACAAAAACAGATACATAGATTAATGGAACAGAATAGAGAACCCAGGAATAAACCCATGCACCCATGGTTAATTAAGCTACAACAAAGGAGGCAAGAATACACAATGGAGAAAAGACAGTCTCTTCAGTGAGTGGTGCTGGGAAAACTGGGCATCCACATGTAAAACAATGAGATTATTATATCCCCTCACAGCATATACAAAAATAAACTCAAAATGGATTAAAAACCTAAATGTAAAACCTATAACCATAAAAATCTTAGAAAAGAATATAGGTAGAACACTCTTTGCCATTAATCATAGCAATATTTTTTAGATCTGTCTCCTAAGGCAAAATAAGTAAAAGCAAAAATAAATAATTAGGACCTACCTAATTAAGCTTAAACTCTTTTGCACAGCAAAGGAAACCATCAACAAAACAAAAAGGTAAACAACTGAATGTGAGAAAATATTTGCAAATGACATGACAAATAAGGGGTAAATACACAAAACATATAAACAGTTCATAAAACTCAATATAAAAAATGATTTAAAACTAGGCAGAAGACCCAAGTCTATATTTTTCCAAAGGAGAAAGACACATGCTAACAGACATATGAAACAATGTTCAACATCGCTAATTATTAGAGAAATGTAAATCAAAACCACAGTGAGGTATCACCTCACACCTGTCAGGATGACTAAAAACAAAATTTACAAATAACAAATGTTGGCAAGGACATGGAAAAAAGGGAATCCTTTAACACTGTTGATGGGAATGTAAATTGGTGCAGCCACCATGGAAAACAGCATGGACATTCCCTATACAACTAAAAATAGAATAACTATTTGATTGAGCAATTCCACTCTTAGGTATATAGTTGAAAAAAACCAAAAACACTAATTTGAAAAGACACATGCATCCCAATGTTCATAGCAGCATTATTTACAATAGCTAAGATATGGAAGCAACCCAAGTGTTGTCCATTAACAGCGGAATGGATAAAGAAGATGTGGGATGTACATATATATGTACATATGTATATATGTATATATATACATATGTCACACACACACAATGGAATATTACTCAGCCATAAAAAAGAATAAAATTCTACCATTTGCAATAATGTGGGTAGACCTTGAGGGTACTATGCTTAGTGATATAAGTCAGACAGAGAAAGACATATACTCTATGTTATAACTTATTTGTGGAATGTAAAAAATAACATAAATGTATATAACAAAACAGAAAAGACTCACAGATACAGAGAACAAACTAGTGGTTTCATGAGGGGAGAGGGAAGAGAGAGGGACAAGAAAGCAGAATGAGATTTAGAGATACAAACTACTACATATAAAATAAATAAGCAACAAGTATATATTGCACAGCATAGGAAAGTACAGCCATTTTTTTGCAATAACTTTAAATGCAGCATAATCTTTAAAAATACTGAAATACTATGCTCTACACCTGAAGCTAATATAACATTTGAAATCAAAAATATTTCACTAAAAATAAAATAAAATAAAAATAATCCTAAAAATAAGGACTCTAAACTGGAACAAATCCAACTTTTCAAACTTGTCTCTCATTAACTTATTTTTTCTTTCTTTTTTTTTTTTTACATCTTTATTGGAGTATAATTGCTATACAATGGCGTGTTCGTTTCTGTTTATAACAAAGTGAATCAGTTATACATATACATATGTTCCCATATCTCTTCCCTCTTGCATCTCCCTCCCTCCCACCCTCCCTATCCCACCCCTCTAGGTGGTCACAAAGCGCTGAGCTGATCTCCCTGTGCCAAGCTGATCTCCCTGTGCTATGCAGCTGCTTCCCACTAGCTATCTATTTTACATTTGGTAGTGTATATATGTCCATGCCTCTCTCTCGCTTTGTCACAGCTCACCCTTTCCCCTCCCCATATCCTCAAGTCCGTTCTCTAGTAGGTCTGTGTCTTTACTCATATCTTACCCCTAGGTTCTTCATGACATTTTTTTTCTTAAATTCCATATATATGTGTTAGCATACGGTATTTGTCTTTCTCTTTCTGACTTACTTAACTCTGTATGACACACTCTAGGTCCATCCACCTCATTACAAATAGCTCAATTTCGTTTCTCTTTATGGCTGAGTAATATTACATTGTATATATATGTGCCACATCTTCTCTATCCATTCATCCGATGATAGACACTTAGGTTGTCTCCATCTCCGGGCTATTGTAAATAGAGCTGCAATGAACACTTCGGTACATGACTCTTTTTGAATTATGGTTTTCTAAGGGTATATGCCCAGTAGTGGGAATACTGGGTCATATGGTAGTTCTATTTGTAGTTTTTAAAGGAACCTCCATACTGTTCTCCATAGTGGCTGTACCAATTCACATTCCCACAAGCAGTGCAAGAGTGTTCCCTTTTCTCCACACCCTCTCCAGCATTTATTGCTTCTAGATTTTTTGATGATGGCCATTCTGACTGGTGTGAGATGATATCTCATTGTAGTTTTGATTTGCATTTCTCTAATGATTAATGATGTTGAGCATTCTTTCATGTGTTTGTTGGCAGTCTGTATATCTTCTTTGGAGAAATGTCTATTTAGGTCTTCTGCCCATTTTTGGATTGGGTTGTTCGTTTTTTTCTTATTGAGCTGAATGAGCTGCTTGTAAATTTTGGAGATTAATCCTTTGTCAGTTGCTTCATTTGCAAATATTTTCTCCCATTCTGAGGGTTGTCTTTTGGTCTTGTTTATGGTTTCCTTTGCTGTGCAAAAGCTTTTAAGTTTCATTAGGTCCCATTTGTTTATTTTTGTTTTTATTTCCATTTCTCTAGGAGGTGGGTCAAAAAGGATCTTGCTGTGATTTATGTCATAGAGTGTTCTGCCTATGTTTTCCTCTAAGAGTTTGAGAGTTTCTGGCCTTATATTTAGGTCTTTAATCCATTTTGAGCTTATTTTTGTGTATGGTGTTAGGAAGTGATCTAATCTCATACTTTTACATGTACCTGTCCAGTTTTCCCAGCACCACTTATTGAAGAGGCTGTCCTTTATCCACTGTACATTCCTGCCTCCTTTATCAAAGATAAGGTCACCATATGTGGGTGGGTTTATCTCTGGGCTTTCTATCCTGTTCCATTGATCTTTCTGTTTTTGTGCCAGTACCATACTGTCTTGATTACTGTAGCTTTGTAGTATAGTCTGAAGTCAGGCAGCCTGATTCCTCCAGCTCCATTTTTATTTCTCAAGGTTGCTTTGGCTATTCGGGGTCTTTTGTTTTTCCATACAAATTGTGAAATTTTTTGTTCTAGTTCTGTGAAAAATGCCAGTGGTAGTTTGATAGGGATTGCATTGAATCTGTAGATTGCTTTGGGTAGTAGAGTCATTTTCACAATGTTGATTCTTCCAATCCAAGAACATTGTATATCTCTCCATCTATTTGTATCATCTTTAATTTCTTTCATCAGTGTCTTATAATTTTCTGCATACAGGTCTTTTTTCTCCTTAGGTAGGTTTGTTCCTAGATATTTTATTCTTTTTGTTGCAACGGTAAATGAGAGTGTTTTCTTGATTTCATTTTCAGATTTTTCATCATTAATGTATAGGAATGCCAGAGATTTCTGTGCCTTAATGTTGTATCCTGCTACTTTACCAAATTTATTGACTAGCTCTAGTAATTTTCTGGTAGCATCTTTAGGATTCTCTATGTATAGTATCATGTCATCTGCAAACAGTGACAGCTTTACTGCTTCTTTTCTGATTTGGATTCCTTTTATTTCCTTTTCTTCTCTGATTGCTGTGGCTAAAACTTCCAAAACTATGTTGAATAAGAGTGGTGAGAGTGGGCAACCTTGTCTTGTTCCTGATCTTAGAGGAAATGCTTTCAGTTTTTCACCATTGAGGACGATGTTGGCTGTAGGTTTGTCATATATGGCCTTCATTAGGTTGAGGAAAGTTCCCTCTATGTCTACTTTCTAGAGGGTTTTTATCTTAAATGGGTGTTGAATTTTTTCGAAAGCTTTCTCTGCATCTATTGAGATGATCATATGGGTTTTCTCCTTCAATTTGTTAATATCATTTATCACATTGATTGACTTGCGTATATTGAAGAATCCTTGCATTCCTGGAATAAACGCCACTTGATCATGGTGTATGATCCTTTTAATGTGCTGCTGGATTCTGTTTGCTAATATTTTGTTGAGGATTTTTGCATCTATGTTCATCAGTGATATTGGCCTGTAGTTTTCTTTGTTTGTGACATCCTTGTCTGGTTTTGGTATCAAGGTGATGGTGGCCTCGTAGAATGAGCTTGGGAGTGTTCCTCCCTCTGCTATATTTCTCATTAACTTCTTATACCTACACCTCATGCTGTCAAATCTTCTTTATAAATTCCAACTATTTTTATACAGTATTAAGAAAATTAAATAGAACTATACTTATATGGATGTATATGGTGTGATGATGTCTTTTTAAAAATTATTTACCAAGAGGAATGGCCAAGAAGCACAGAGTGAAGACCCTGAGCTCACTTCCCCACATGGGCACACAAAAATTACCACTATTTTCAGAACAACTGTCTCTAAGAACAACATGAAGACTAGAAGAAAAGATTTCCTATAGCTAAACATATTAAAAGGGATCCACAACCAGATAGGTAAGAGGGGCAGAGATGTAGTATAGTCAAGACTGACACCCCTGGTTAGGTGATCCACAGATGGGAGGATAATCCCAATTGCAGAGATTCTTCCCAAGTACTAAGGAGGCTGAGCTCCAAATTGGACTCCCCAGTCTGAAGATCCTGCACCAGGAGGGCTACCCCCAGAATGTCTGGCTTAATGTCACTACTTATAGATGACATGATACTATACATAGAAAATCCTAAAAACACCCCCAAACAACTATTAGAACTAATAAATGAATTAAGTAAAGTTGCAGGATACAAAATTAATATACAGAAATCTATTGCATTTGTATACACTAACAACAAACTATCACAGTAAGAAATTAAGAAAACAATTTCATTTATGATTGTGTCAAAAAGAATAAAATAACTAGGAACAAATCTAACCAAGGAAGTAAAAGACTTGTACTTAGAAAACTATAAGATATTGATAAAATAAATTGAAGATGACATAAACAAACAGAAAAACATCCTGTGTTCACGGATTGGAAGAAATAATATTGTTAAATTGACCATACTACACAGGCAATCTACAGATTCAATTCTTATCAAAATATCAAAGGTATTTTTCACAGAACTAAAATAAATAGTTATAAAATTTGTATTGACACACACAAAAAAACCCAAAAGCCAAAAGAATCTTTGGAAAGAAGAACAAAGCTGAAGGTTTTATGCTCACTGATTTCAAACTCTACTACAAAGCTACAGTAACCAAAACAATATGGCACTGGCACAAAAACTGACAGATCAATGGAACGGAACAGAGTGGCCAGAAGTAAACTGATGCACTTATGGTCAATTAATCTACAACAAAGGAGGAAATAATATACAATGGGGAAAAGACAGTCCCTTCATAAATAGTGCTGGGAAACTGGACAGCTATATGCAGAAGAATCAAACTGGACTACTTTCTCACACTATACATAACAATAAACTCAAAATGATTGTTAAAGACTTAAGTGTAAAACCTGAAACCATAAAACTTCTAGCAGAAAACATAGGCAGTGTGCTCATTGACATCAGTTTTAGCAATATTTTTTTTTAGCTCCATCTCTTCAGGCCAGGGAAACAAAAGTAAAAATAAACAAATGGGATCTAATCAAATTTAAAACCTTTTTTTACATCAAAGGAAACTATCAACAAAACAAAAAGGCAACCTCCTGAACAGGAGAAGATATTTCAAATAATATATCGGACAAGGGGTTATTATACAAAATATACAAAGAATTCATACAAATCAACATTAAAAAAATACCTGATTAAAAATTGGGCAGAGGACCTGAACATTTTCTAAAGAAGACATATAAATGGCCAACAGACACATAAAAGATGCTCAACATCACTAATCATCATGGATTTGCAAATCAAAATCTCAATGAGATACTACCTCACATAAGTCAGAATGGCTGTCATCAAAAAGAAAACAAATAACAAGTGTTGGTGAAGATATGGAGAAAAGGGTCACCTCATGCACTGTTGGTGGGAATATAAACTGGTGTAGCCACTATGGAAAACATATGGACATTCTCAAAAATTAGAACTAGAACTGCCATAAAATCTAGCAGTTTCACTTCTGGATACTTACCCAAAGAAATAAAAAAATGCTACTTTGAAAATATGTATGCAATACTATGTTCATTACAGTATTGTTTACAATAGCCAAGATATGGAAGCAACCTGTGTTCATCAATAGAAGAATGGATCAATAAGCTGTGATATATACATATACAATGGGATATTACTAAGCCCTAAAAATGCAGTCTTGCCATTTGCAACAACATGAAGGGATCTAGAGTTATTATGCTAGGTTAAATAAGTCACAGGAAGACAAATAACACATAATCTCATTTATATGTGGAATCTAAAAAACAAAACAAACAAAACAAAATGAAAACAGACCCTTAGATAGAGAAATCAAACACGTGGTTGTCAGAAGGTAGAAGAGTAGGGGGGTGTGCGAAATAGGTGATGTGGTTAAGAGGTTCAAACCTCCAGTCATATAATAAATAGGTCATGGGAATATAATGTATAGCATAAGAATTATGGTCAATAATATTGTAAAACTTTGTATGGAGACAGTTACTAGACTTATTGTGGTGATCATTTCATATGTAATATATATATATGTGTTAAATTGTTATGTAGTATCAATATACCTGAAACTAAAATAATATTGTACATCAACTATATTTCAATTAAAAAAATTAATTACCAAAATAAGCCAGCTGCCTTCTTTGTGGATCCATGTCAAAAGGACAGCCTCTTCAATAAGTGGTGCTGGGAAAACTGGACAGGTAATGTAAAAGTATGAGATTAGATCACTCCCTAACACCATACACAATAATAAGCTCAAAATGGATTAAAGACCTAAATGTAAGGCCAGAAACTATCAAACTCTTAGAGGAAAACATAGGCAGGACACTCTATGACATAAATCACAGCAAGATCCATTTTGACCCACCTCCTAGAGAAATGGAAATAAAAACAAAAATAAACAAATGGGACCTAATGAAACTTAAAAGCTTTTGCACAGCAAAGGAAACCATAAACAAGACCAAAAGACAGCCCTCAGAATGGGAGAAAATATTTGCAAATGAAGCAACTGACAGAGGATTAATCTCCAAAATTTATAAGCAGCTCATGCAGCTCAATGACAAAAAAACAAACAACCCAATCCAAAAGTGGGCAGAAGACCTAAATAGACATTTCTCCAAAGAAGATATACAGACTGCCAACAAACACATGAAAGAATGCTCAACATCATTAATCATTAGAGAAATGCAAATCAAAACTACCATGAGATATCATCTCACACCAGTCAGAGTGGCCATCATCAAAAAATCTAGAAGCAATAAATGCTGGAGAGGGTGTGGAGAAAAGGGAACACTTGCACTGTTGGTGGGAATGTGAATTGGTACAGCCACTATGGAGAACAGTATGGAGGTTCCTTAAAAAACTACAAATAGAACTACCATATGACCCAGCAATCCCACTACTGGGCATATACCCTTAGAAAACCATAATTCAAAAAGAGTCATGTACCATAATGTTCATTGCAGCTCTATCTACAACAGCCCAGAGATGGAAACAACCTAAGTGTCCATCATTGGATGAATGGATAAAGAAGATATGGCACATATATATACAATGGAATATTACTCAGCCATAAAAAGAAACGAAATTGAGCTATTTGTAATGAGGTGGATAGACCTAGAGTCTGTCATACAGAGTGAAGTAAGTCAGAAAGAGAAAGACAAATACCATATGCTAACACATATATATGGAATTTAAGAAAAAAATATCATGAAGAACCTAGGGGTAAGACAGGAATAAAGACACAGACCTACTAGAGAATGGAGTTGAGGATATGGGGAGGGGTTAGGGTAAGCTGTGACAAAGTGAGAGAGAGGCATGGACATATATACACTACCAAACGTAAGGTAGATATCTAGTGGGAAACAGCTGCATAGTACAGGGAGAACAGCTCTGTGCTTTGTGACCGCCTGGAGGGGTGGGATAGGGAGGGTGGGAGGGAGGGAGACGCAAGAAGGAAGAGATATGGGAACATATGTATATGTATAACTGATTCAATTTGTTAAAAAGCAGAAACTAACACACCATTGTAAAGCAATTATACCCCAATAAAGATGTAAAAAATAAATAAAATAACTTTAACCAAAAAAAAAAAAAAGTGTATGATTGAGTGAGAATAGATAGATCATCCTCAATTAAGGTTGTCCAGGGGAAGATCCCAAGGCAGATTAAACAAATACATTATCTATCCTCAATTACCATTCAACCTACAACTTAAAATACTAACCCAAATGAACAGACCACATATACTGAACTAGATCAACACTTGACTAAACAGATGATGAGTTCAGCATCACATAGTATATAGTTGTAGGTTAAGGGCATTTTAAGGGAGAGTAGGAGGGAAGGTGACAAAATTTCACAATCATTGTTCAATAAATGTACTTGTGAGTCGTTGACTCTATGTAGAGCCAGCAGCCTTCCAAAGGAGTTTAATACAATTCTTTGTAATGGCTGATCTTTGCTCAGACTGATGCAGAAGAGTCTTTTGAGTACTTGTGTAGCCTGGACACAAGGCAAATGCTCTGAAACCACTGCTGAATTGAAATCCATTGCTCAGTGTGTGTAAAACAGATGAGAAAATTTCCAATCTGAATACATGACTTGGATTAATTCTAAACCCTTGGGAAGTCCAATGAAAGTAAAGAATGTGAAACTGGAAAGGGTATACATTTATTTGGCTACTTCCTGTAATTCTTTCTCCAAGTTGCTAATAAGACCATACTTTGGAATGAATGTTTAAAAGGGTAGAAATATTATAGGAAGACTGCACTATAGAACCTCAAATGTGTATGGATGATTGCAGTTGAATCAGCACGTTTGGAAGTTGGTTCCACCTTCTAGAGAACATGACAGAACACTTGGCAGAAATTTGTATTTTGGCATTCTTTATTGCCAGTGAAGCTTGGCAGAATGACCCCCACAACTTCAGAATATCCAGGCTATCTGTCCTTGGCCCAGCTTTCTACTGGATCAAAGCAGCTTAAAAAAAGGAACATGAAACATTGACAATTGCGTACTTACTTGATCAAAATAGAAATGTGGTTAATTTGGGCTTAGAATAGCTTTTATTCTTTTTAACTTTAACTATCTGATTTCACTCTCTGTGTTAATCAAGCTAACCAATTCACCAGACACATTATAGGGCAAAAGTGTCATGAAGTATGTTTAAAGTATGATCCATGTATTAAGTTCCTTATGCCCCAGAGAGGTCTAGGTTGAAAGTATTTTAGAATAACTTGTAGATCTAACAAGGTTTTACAGAACTTTGCAGGTGACAGATTATAAATGAAGAAAATCCATTTGTACAGTGCTGGAATAGACAACACAACCTTTCAAAGTTTATCACAGTGGGTATTAACATTGGTATAAACATTTGTCACACACCCTTTAGAGTCAGAGGTAGATTGAAAGGACCCCATCTAGAGCAACCTCATTCTTCTGCTATTCTTATAACACTTTTTACAAACTGAATTATATGGAGAGAGAGAGAACCATTCAGGCTTCTTAATAAATAAAAACTAACTCTGGATTATTTAAGCAGAAATGTAAATTGAGTACTATTAGAATTGCCAGGAAAGCTGAAGAATCAGGCCAGGAGCTAAGAAACCAGAAATAATATCCAAATCCAGCTATAAAACTTTTCTGGGGAATACATACATCACTGATGTTGCTACCAACCTCCAGGGGTCTCATCTTGACCCACAGGCACTACTGGCCCTTGTCATGGATGTTGAGTCTTGCCAGCTGCATGGCTTCATGAGGAACTCAACATTATAGGAACAATCACCAGATAATTTATCTCATTCCTGAATCTTTCTGTCCAGCATGGTAGCACCTAATTAATATGTATCAGATGACATTGTCACACTCTAGGTGCAAGGCTGGCTAGCAAAATGAGTCTGGAATATTCAGATACTATGGTGAGAGACGGGCCCTAGCTCCCACCAAGTTTCACAAGGTGAAAAATTCCTTGAAGAGGAATTAAAGAGGGCTTGGATTCTAGGAAGCCTAAAAGAATGAGAAATATTCATTACATTTGTACTGCTTTATCATCCCTCTAGGTTGATTGTAAGACCCATGGAAGTAGATACCAAATCATACATCTTTGTATCATTGAAATTAACTATCACAGTGCTTACATTTCTAAGGCGCTCAATTCTATTGGTCTGAATGTTTGTGTCCCTCCAAAATCTGTATGTTGAAATCTTAATGCCCAATGTGATGATATTAGGAGGTGGGGCCTTTGGGAGTGCTTAGGTCATGAGGGTGGAGTCATCATCAGTGGGATTAGTGTTCTTATAAAAGAGACACCATCAAGGAGGGAGAGAGAGGTACAAGAGGGACATATAGAGAAGGTACCAGCTCTGAACCAGGAAGAGGGCCTTCACCAGAACATGACCATGCTTACACCTTGACCTTGGACTTCCCAGACTTCAGAATGTGAGAAATACATTTCCACTGTTTATAAACCAACCAGTCATCCTAGGGCAAACAGACTAAGACACTCAATAACTATTAATTGCATAAACAGATCCATGATATAAATGATTTTTCAGAAAGAGTAATTTAGTATACAGTTAGTTTGACTAATATTGCCTCCATTTCATTGTCTACTCTTACAGTACAGTCTAACTCATAATTATTACTGCATACAAATGACAACATACAAAAATATTGGGTGCCTGAGGCCATTAATCTTTTTTAAATTTGGTAGTATGTGTTCTAACTAGCTTCTCTTATTACCTAGAAATAGCTTTCAGCCAAACTGTGTGTTAAAAATCAAGCACTCGGGGCTTCCCTGGTGGCGCAGTGGTTGAGAGTCTGCCTGCCGATGCAGGGTACACAGGTTCGTGCCCCGGTCCGGGAAGATCCCACATGCCACGGAGCTGCTAGGCCCGTGAGCCATGGCCGCTGAGACTGCGCGTCCGGAGCCTGTGCTTCGCAACGGGAGAGGCCACAGCAGTGAGAGGCCCGCATACCACAAAAATTAAAAAAATTAAAAAATCAAAAAAAGGCCCGTGTACAGGAAAAAAAAAAAATCAAGCACTCAGTAATATCTTTGTGGCTATTCCATCATGTTGTATTTGACTTTTCTTAATGCTTAGCTACGGTTTTGCTAAGACTCAAATCATATTATGCTCACTAAAATTTGGATGTAATTCTTCAAAAATCAAACATTTCAACTAAGCAATCTACACCTCTAAGTTTATACTTCCTTTGGGAATTTTTACCAAGAAAAGTAAATATCTTCAGAGCAAATTACAAATTTTGCCAGAGCTTAACACAAAGAAACTTAATTTTTTAAACCCTAGTATCTGAATAACTAATAAGAAAATATTTTGAGAATCAGTTAGAACCACTCAGAGATGGGTAATTTTTAATCCAAATGAAGAACTGTGCTGACTGACAACAGTTTTACACATGCACACCGACTTTCAATTCAAGTCAAATATCCTGAGAAGCCAGGCTTTCACAGAGCTTTTCCCTTGAGGATCACTTGCACCAATACTGACTTCATAGGACTCTCAGAGGAATCTAAATCCCAATATAGGTATCCTCCAGTAACCCTAAACTATGTGGTGGAGAAAATAGTCATAACCTGGATCCTCCCAAGAGGGTTATCCAAAATCCCTTAGTGGCAAAATCTGGGAGTTGACTTATATTTTCATGAGTTCTGAACATCGTTAGGACCTGGCCAGGGATTTCCAAAGGGCATTCTGATTAATGTATGTCCATCAACACCCCAAACTCCCCTGGGATAAAAGTAAGAGTCAAAGCAAATCAGTCACCCAATTAGTACTAAATGCTGACTTTGTACTCATCTCAGTGATAAACATTATTAAAAGGAAAGAAAGGAGAAAGAGAATTAGAAAACAATATTCTCCACCATCAGTGCACATACATTTTCTTCAGAGAAAAAAAAAGTAATACAGGGGGCACAGGTCAAACTGAATTAAATACTAAATGGGAAGCCATTTGTCAAAAGGACACATGCAATGAGTGCATCACTGAAGGACTAAAAGAATAGGGTGTGTTTTTCTTCCTGTGGAAGGTCATACCTTAGGTTGGGGGTGGAAGATAGGGATATAGTTGATGCTGATTAAATAGATGGTATCAAAGAACAAGTTTCCAGACTGTGATGTATGATTCTAATTCAGAGGCTACTGGCAGGCAAAGGACGAATCCCATGGTAAACAAGAATAAATGAATTACCATCATGATCCTGAAGACATAAATGGCTCAGAGCTATGAAGGCATATGCTTAGATAATACTTTAGAAGTAGACAGAGTGGGACCACAGAAAGGAAAACTGTGGAGGAGAGACCTCCTCCATAAAAAACAAAAGGAAAATTAGCAAGAAAAGAGCTTAGGAAGGACACTGTATATAATTAATTTCCTAGGGCTGCTGTAACAAATAACCACAAAATGGGTAGATTTTAAATAGTAGGAATGTATTCTCTCCCAATTCTGGAGGCTAGAAGTCTGAAGTCAAGGTGTCATCATGGTTGGTTCCTACCAGAGTCTCTGAGGCAGAATCCATTCCATGTTTCTCCCTTATCATCTGGTGGTTGTTGACAGTCCTTGGCATCCCCTGGCTTGAGCACACATGGCTCCAATTTCTGCCTCTAACTTCACATTGCCTCCTCCTCTGTCCATCTTCTCTCTGCATTACCCTCGTTTGTCCAAAGTTCCCTCTTCTTATAAAAATACCTGTCATATTGAATTTAGGACCCACCCTAATCTAGTATAACCTTTATTTTAACTTGATTAGCTCTGTAAAGACCCTATTTCCATATAAGGCCACACTCATGGGCTTCAGATAGACATGAATTTAAGGGTGGGGGGATAAACACTATCCAACCCAGTACAGTGGTCCCCATGAGAATGAGGAGACTAGGTTTATCTTATTCACAATTGCACTCCAGCAGCCAGCACTAGCACATGGTAGGAGATTTATTTTATTTATTATATTATACATATATATTTATAGATATATAATATCACACAATGCATATTTATTAAACAAATGAATTGTCCTAATATCACTGAATACACTAGTAGACTATATATATCAAATATATTTGCTATTTTAATATTAGACTAAAAATATTATAAATTCTCTCGAGATTTGACTGGATGGAACTCATTACTAGAATCAACACTAGAAGATATACAGTATCTAAAAGAAACAGATTCTAAAGATAGGTTAAAAAATAGAGGTTTCTAAGTCAAGATGACAAATCTTTTAATGAAACCCAAAACCTGGATGTGGAAGTACATGATGAAGAGAGAACTTTGAGGACAAGAAAAATCACAGAAAAAAGGAAAATATGTTTGTGGCAATAGTCCACAAACCACTTGGACAGAGGAAAGATGAGAGTATTTTGCTCCAAAGACCATATTCTGTCTACTCCACTGTTCTCCTCTGAACTTAACATCACAACAAAAGAGAAAGATACGTGAATCAGTGGGAATGAGAAGTACCTTAGAAGAGTGCAGCCAAGCCTCCAAAGAGTTCACAATAACAGAAATGAAACACCAGATATTCTCAGTCATGAGTCCCCCACACTTCAGATGGCAAATTATTCAAAGTGAGGAGAAAACATGGCACATTTTTTAGGTTATCTAGAGGAAGAAGAATTCAAAAGAGAAAGGCAATGGTGAATCCCTTTAACTTAGTGCCTGCCACATACCTGGAACTTTATATGTTATTTCACATAATCTCTACTACAACCATTTAGGTCAGAAAAGTGAATAGTCAGAAACACAGGAGTCACTCACTATTCCAAAAAAAATTATCAATGCTTCTTGGCAAGAAAAGTAAAGTCTCTCTGTGCTGACAGGAAGATAAAAACAGGGAAAAAGAAACCAAGAAAGACAATACAGAAAGAGACAGATGGATAGAGACAGAGAGATGCAGAAACAGAGTGAGACAGACAAAGGGACAAGAGATGAAGAAGTGACAGAGACAGAGATATAGCAGCACAGAGCAATAAAGGCAGAGAGACAAAGAGATACAGAGTGATAAGTTACTACAAAGGGAGAAGGGAACAGGACCCTACTTATTTTGGGAAGGCTACTGCCACATGCAGGAATTTTTTTTTTGTTTTTTCTGGAGCTTGGGACTTTGTGAAGAGGTATCGCTAATATGAGTTCTAGGAAAGAAACTTCAAACAGATCAGAACTGTCTGACTAAAATTAAGCGGTATTTAATAGTCACATAACGCTTTTTTCCAAATCAATTATAAAGATTCAGGGCTTAAAAACATTTCATATAAAGAAGATCTAATGATTTTGATCATAAATCAATATGAGTGTATCATGTGGAATAGTTTGACTATGATAGAACTCCAACCCATATAGGTTTTAAGAAATATGAA
Source organism: Delphinapterus leucas (assembly GCF_059928025.1). Taxonomy (NCBI): domain Eukaryota; kingdom Metazoa; phylum Chordata; class Mammalia; order Artiodactyla; family Monodontidae; genus Delphinapterus; species Delphinapterus leucas. The sequence goes on along the minus strand of NC_143135.1, from coordinate 86,265,316 downwards.
ATTTTATATTAATATAACCAGAAGTTGAGAAGTGGAAGAGGCTGCTTTGGGTGTATTGTGAGTAAGATTTAAGCTTTGTTTCCCCACAAGTCTCTCTTTGCTGTGGGTCATCTTCATTCTCAAGCTGGATTTCTCAGAGAAATCCCATTGCCTGGGAAAGTTTAACCTTGGTTCTTGAACCAGTCACTGGCAAGGAGTTTGGGATTTCCATGAATAAATTAGACAAATCAGAATCCAACCCTGGAATTAGAATATACCTCTAAAGCCACATCATTTCTCCATGGCAGAGAGGGAGTTGATAGGATCAATCCCAATGCCCACTGCGACAAGCCAACAATGTAACAATATTCTGAGAGGGATGTGGTGACAAAGAAACCATTATCATCTAGTATCTATGATATGCAGACACTTTCTGTACCTTATTTTCTTTATTCTTTACAATAATAACATGAGATGGGTCTTGTTAGCATTTTAGCAACAAGGATACAATGATTCAGAGAATAAATAACTTATCTGTGGAAACAGAATGACAGAACCAGTCCTCTTTCCACTGACATATAATCTGAGATGCTGAAACCTGCTGTTATTTAGTGATGTGGCATCGCCTTGATGTAACACTGGAAAATAAAGTTCTTGCCTTAATGTGATTATCACGTTTTTACCTGTTCTTCCCCTCCAATATTGACAACATTATGGACATTCTGTCCACTTGCCCATAGTCTCCATTATTTCTCTGATTCACTTGGAAGGAAAATTTTTCATGCTTCCAGTACTAAAATATTATTATTATCATTATTATTTAGGTTTCACAGTCAATTCTTTAACCTTCTTTCAATTGTGGGATTTAACACACATACAGCAAAATGCAGAAGACATAAATGTATACCACAGTGAATTACAACATACAACATTGTTAGCACCTCAAATATCCCCTTTGTGCCTCTTCCCCATCACCCAAAAGATAGCCATTATCTTGACTTTTAAACATATGCCCACATTTCTTCTGGGTGTATATCTAGGAGTGAAATTGCTGATCATAGTGTATACATAAACCCTAATAAATAATCCTAATCTTTTGTTTCAGTTTCCAAAGTGGTTACATGAACTTTAGCAACAACAGTGTACATGACTCCCTCTTGCTCCATATCCTCACCAATACTTCCCAATGACAGTCTTTTTAATGTTAACCATTCTGGTGGATGTGTAGAGTTATCTCATTGTGTTTTTTTAATTTGTATTTCTCTAATGGCTAATAAGGTTGAACACCTTTTCTCAGTTTTATTGGTTATTTTGCATATTCTGTTTCGTGAACTGACTGTTCAAATCTCTTGCACATTTTTATATTGGTTCTTTACCTTTCTTAATGACTTGTAGAAATTCTTTATAAATTTTACTTATGATCTCTTTTCAGCTATATGAATTGCAAAAATTTCTTCTGTCTCTATAGCTTTTATTTAAAAATTCTGTGTCACAGTTTGGGTTATCAGGAGGCAGACTCAGGCAAAGTTTAGCATGCAGAATATTTATTAAAGAGTCTCATATGGCTCAATAACTGTGGAAAGGAAAAGAAACATGATTAAACAGAGAAATTCAATCTGTGATGCAGGACCAATGAGAGACTCAGCTGGGCCTACAGGGAGTTTTGGAGTAGAATTACCTTTTACAGTTGTTCTGAGTTGGGTGGACATAGCCAGACCTTTATACTCCTGCATCAATCACTCAATGGCTATGTGCCATCCCAGAAAGAGGGGTGGTCTTGGGCAAGGCAGATCTCTGTAGCTGAGACAATTCCTGAAGAAGCAGACAGCTGCTGACTGGCTAACCACAACACTCCAAACAAGTGAGACAACAAGTTCTTCACTGAAGAGGAATCTGAATGACACAGTAGAGTGTCCACTGCACTAACTTAATGGTGTTTTTTGAGAAAAAGAAGTTCTTAATATTAGTGTAGTCCAATTTAATAATCATGCTCTTTATCTTTAGTGCATTTTGCTTCCTTTTAAAAAATATTTCCGGGCTTCCCTGGTGGTGCAGTGGTTGAGAGTCTGCCTGACAATGCAGGGGACACGGGTTCAAGCCCTGGTCTGGGAAGATCCCACATGCCACGAAGCAACTAGGCCCGTGAGCCACAACTACTGACCTGCGCATCTGGAGCTTGTGCTCCGCAACAAGAGAGGCCACGACAGTGAGAGGCCCGTGCACCACAATAAAGAGTGGCCCCCACTTGCCGTAACTGGAGAAAGCCTTCACACAGAAATGAAGACCCAACACAGCCAAAATAACAAATTAATTAATTAATTAATTTTTAAAAAAGATGCCTCTCTTTAAAAAAAATAAATATTTCCATACCCAAATCCATGAACATATTCCACCTTTTTTTTTTTTCACATTCAGATATATAATCTGTTGGGAAATTGACTTTTTGTATACAGTGTGAGCTAGGTTTCATTTTTTCCACATTGATTTCTAACTCTTCTCAGCATCAATATTTCAGATATAGAATAGAATTGGTCACATAGCCTACCAGGTAACTCTTATGAATGCCTAAGTGTTATCATCAAATGCAAGTCCATGTGCCTGATGCATAGTGAGGCCAAACAAACTGAAACAGAGTTTGGAGCAGAGAAAGGTTTATTGCAGGGCCATGCAAGGAGACGTGTGGCTCATACCTTAAAAACCCTGAACTCCCTGAAAGCTTTCAGCAAAGCCCTTTTAAAGGAAAGGGAAGGGAAGGGCATGGTTAGTTGTTGCAAGTTTCTTTGTGTCAGATCCTTTGTTCTTGAGGTCAGGTCACAGTCATGTCATAATGTTCCTGTAAACCTCTACTCAAACAAATGTTACTCTCTGTTCTGACAAGAAAGGGGAAGGTTCCAAGGCTCAACTTTCACCCTCCGAGGTCCATGTCCTGGCTAACAGGAGGGGGTCCCTGCACGGAAGTGTTCATGCAACACCCAGTCTGAGTCCTCCCGCCACTGCCCAGGACCAGCTGAAGAGGCAGATCTCAGCTAATGGCATCCTCAGAGACAGGTCTCCAGACTATGCCCAGATGTCAACACTGAGAGAGCCAGGTGGCCAGCACCCAGGTGGCCCTCAGGCTTTTCATTTAAACTGGAGAAAATCATTCGTGTAGGATCAATAGGAATACATGTTGTAGCAAATACCAATCAGGTTAATTCCCAGACTGAAGCTGGTTGAAACTGTTACCTTCATGGCTTACCATATGGACAACTGGAGTGTCCATATACTCCAATTACTGAGGCTTCATGGACTGAGACCCATGGAGACCACCACCACCATCAAGTTGAAGTGGTGAGGATGGGGGAGAGGTTTGTTGCTGCTTCAAGGGCTGGGCCTGGCCAGTGGGCAGCCATGGTAAGGGCTCTGGAGTTCTGCAGAACACATCCCCCAGCCTGTGCCCAGGCCTCCCAGCTCACCTGCTGGTCCAAGGCTAGAGGGCTTGGGGAACCCTGCGGAGAAGGCCATGATCCACCTCTCACTGCACTCTCTGTCCCCAGGACCCCCTACGAGGCTGACCGTTGGCAAAACCACCATGCAAAAGGTCTCACACTAAGGGTCTTGTTCTAAGGGTCATGTGCTAATGGCTGTGTGCCCATTCCATCCCTATTATGTAAGGGAATACAGGAGAGAATGATAGGGAAGAAATATTAAGCAGAAGGGATTCTACTTGAGGACACATTTCATGTTTAACTGGGAAGCACAACAATCTCTTACAAACTAATTGGAGATAATTCTTATACTTATAAAAGATTAAATTGAAAGAGATAAATGTGAAATCATAGACATATTCTACCATTCTAAATAGTAGCTATCCACATTATTCTGGGGCTGGGGTCAGCCCCAACACATTGCTATTCGAAATGTTGTAGGTTATCACAATTCCATCTCTTTGAACTTATTTCATTCTTTCATTTTCTTTTTTTTTCACAGAGAAAAAGTTCATTATTTTTCTCAGCTATTTTACTTTACCCATGCCCTATAGAATCAGATAAAACTTGACTGGTAGCCAGAACAACACTTTCTGCAAGATGTTACAATCCCTGTTCAAAAGCAGATGAACTGTGTAGTACCATTTCCAGAAGCAGGCAAATGCCAATTCACTGACTCCAGAGTGGAATGTGGCCAACATAATTTCCGCCATCACATTCACCATTCTTTAAACATTTTGCAAAATAGATTCTAAGGAGGTCAGTAATGCAAATAATTCATGAAGAATATGTGCTCCAAAAACACATATGCACATGAGGAAAGAGTATCCTCAGCTCAATCACATTTTCTTTCAATAGAGTAACATTAAATCAACTTATAATGTCTTAAGGGCACAGAGCATGGATTATGACACCTCCCTGATCCTGAAAATTCTAACTGTCATACTACTTCCAATAACAAGAGCCTTTCCTTCAGTCTCATAACTGAAACTTGGTTCAGCACAGTTTTGCAAAGGATCTGTTCATCAGATAGTATGTGTTCAACAACAAGTAATAACAATAACAAAAACTAACATTGTTTTGTACTATTTTGACATGCACTATTTATTGACAAGAAACTTGGTTGGTTGACCAGCTTCACGGCATCATCAAAATCCTAGGCTCCTTTCAAGCTCCCACTTCATCATCCTCAGGATATTGACTTACATACCAAGGCATGTAACTTCATGGCTTCACGTGGCTGCTAATCCTCCAGACAGAATATCTTTAAATGTCAACATTTAAAACTCTCTTTGTTTGACTCTATTTTTAATAAGAGATAAAAATCTTTCCCAAGCCCCTCACCCAGTAGACATCCTCATGCATCTCCCTGTCCCAGGATACAAGCTCACTCTTAATTCAGTCATTGCCAAAATGAAACAGAATTGTCATATTTGGCTAAAATCTAACATGATTATGATTCACCACCTAAGACCAGGTACATTGTCTTTCCAACAATTTGGGAGTCCTAATAGAAAGAGAGGAAGGCTAAACAGCTATTGAGTGGGCAACCACCTGTCTGCCACAAACACCTGGTAATGGAAAAAAATTTTAAGCCAAGGAAAAAAATCAAAATTCAAAATGTGATTGCCTTTGGATTACAGGATTGTGTGTGTGTAGGGGGTAATTTTTCTGTTTCTTTCAAGTGTTATATTTATAAAGCTTCTATAGTAATCATGTATTACTTTTATTGTTAAAGAAAACACTTCCTTGGGATGGGAAAAAAAACTATAATTTCCACAACCTACCACAGAATCTGAAAAGCAAACATTTCAATCTCTAACCAACTCAGAATTACCCTGAGACCCCTCAGAAGAGCATAAGGAATTATTCCAAATGAGAGAGAAATTGTCCTCTGCAAGGCTCATCACTGTCGTCAGCACACACTTGGGAGGTAGAGCCAGGCTGCTTCTAGGAACCCTTCACAGATATCCTTGGAGACTGTGGATAACTGACAATCTTAAGTGTTTAGGCTGTGGCCATAGGCTCAGCAGCGGTATTTTTAGAGAACAATTCTGATTGTAATTTTCAGTAAAAACAATCAATTGCCATTGTCTGCACAGCAGAAACCCAGATGGGTTTATTAGTGGAATGGTGTCCTATGTGGATGTACAGTGACAAACTAGACACAACTGTTCTCTGGCAGTCCCATCCCTGAAATACTAAACTCAGACTGAGGATTGTGTTCTGTCATTGTACATGTCATAGAAAGTGGTAAAAAGGAGAGAGAGCTAATGGCAACAGGACCATGGTCTGGCTCTAACTTAAAGACAACTCTGACTCCTGCTGACAAGGTGGGGGGTTTTCAGTGTCAAATGATATGGGGTCTTCTGAACAGAGAATAGCTGGTTATCTGTGGCCTTGAAAAAGTGACTGTAAAACTAAAAATATCTCACCAGCTGTACGTGAAGGACAGAACCAAAACAAAGCAGCAATTATGACTAAAATACTTGATGTACTGTTATTTGAAATTTAGCAATATATCTTTACTACTAACATTCATAATAATATCAATTTACTTGGTTTACAATAACATTCCAAACTTTGCACTGAACTTTACATATTATTCCATTTAATCCACAAAGCTGTGCTATAAAGAAGGAATTATTACCCTCATTTTGCCAATGAAGAAAAAAACCTGGAAAGGATTAAAAAATTCCACAAGTCACAGAAATAGAATGTGATTGAACTAAGTTTTGAAGTCTTTTCTAAATTATTTGCACTTAATTACAATTACTTTCTGTGCCCACCATCTCCAAAAAAAAACCAATCATAAAACAAAGGTTGGAGACCATCAAGATGGTGGAGGAGTAAGACGTGAAGATCACCTTCCTCTCCACAAATACGTCAAAAATACATCTACATGTGGAACAACTCCTACAGAGCACCTACTGAATGCTGGCAGAAGACCTCAGACTTCCCAAAAGGCAAGAAAATCCCCACATACCTAGGTAGGGAAAAAGAAAAGCAGACACAAAAGAATAGGGATGGGACCTGCACCTCTAGGAGGGAGCTGTGAAGGAGGAAACATTTTCACACACTAGAAATACCCTTCACTGGCAGAGATGGGGGGAGGGAAGCTTCAGAGCCACAGAGGAGAGTGCAACAACAGGGGTGCAGAAGGCAAAGGAGAGAGCTTCCCACAAAGAATATTGGTGCCAGCTAACACTCACCAGCCTGAGATGCTTGTCTGCTCAGCCGCTGGGGCAGGTGAGGGCTGGGAGGTGAGGCTCAGGCTTTGGAGGTCAGACACCAGGGAGAGGACTGGGGTTGGCTGCATGAAGATAACCTGAAGGGGTCTAGTGCACTGTAGCTAGCCAGGAGGGAGTCAGGGAAAAAGTCTGGAGACTTTTCTGGAGAAGCAAGAGACCATTGGTTCAGGGAGTGCGAGGAGAGGGACTTCCTGCTCTGTGTGCCCACAGACAGCAGAGCACCGCCTGAGTGAACTCCAGAGATGAGCGTGAGCTGCAGCTACCATCTCGGACCCCAGAGACGGGCATGGACTGCTAATGTTGCCACTGCTGCCAACAACAATCCTGTGTGCAAGCACAGGTCACTATCCACACCTCCCCTGCCAGGAGCCTGTGCAGCTCGCCACTGCCAGGGTCCCATGATCCAGGGACAATTTCCCAGGGAGAATACATGGCATGCCTCAGGCTGTTTCAATGTCACACTGGCCTCTGCTGCTGCAGGCTCACCCTGCAATCCAATTATGACTACCATACCCCTCCCTCTCCCTGGCTTGAGTGAGCAAGAGAGACGTAATCAGCCATTGCTATAAACCCCTCCTCTCTAGGCAGAGAACAGAAATGTGAGTGTGGCCTACATACAGAGGCAGGGCCAAAACCAAAGCTTAACTGCAGGAGCTGTGCAAACAAAGAAGAGAAAGGGAAATTTCTCTGTGCAGCCTCAGGAGCAGGGGATTAAATCCCTGGAATCAATTTGATAAACCCTGCAACTTGATAAACCCTGAATAGACAATGAATGTTCCCAAAATTGAGGAAGTGGACTTTGGGAGCAACTGTAGACTGGGGGTTTGCTTTCTGCATCTCATTTGGTTTTGGATTTCTGTTTATCTTACTTTAATTTTTAGTGCTTGTTATCACTGGTGGATTTGTTTATTAGTTTGGTTGCTCTCTTTCTTTTTTTTTCCCCTTTTTTATCTTTTTGTGAGTGTGTGTGTGTATGTGTCTTCGTGTGATTTTTGTCTGTTTAGGTTTCCTTTTACCATTTGCTCTAGGGTTCTGTCTGTTCTTTTTTATGTTTGTTTGTTTTCTTTTTATGAGTGTGTGTGTGTAAGTTTCTTTGTTTGATATGGTTTGTTTAGTTTTGCTCTTACAATTTGCTTTGGGGCTCTATCTGTTCATTATTTTTTTTCTTCTTTTCCTTCCGGGCCGTGTGGCTGGCAGGGTCTTAGTGCTCCAGCTGGGCATCAGGTGTGAGGCTCTGATGTGGGAGAGCTGAGTTCAGGGCATTGGACCATCAGAAACTTCCTGGCCCCACGTAATATCAATTGGCGAGAGCTCTCCCAGAGATCTCCATCTCAATGTTAAGACCCAGCTCCACCCAATGGCCAGCAAGTTCCAGTGCTGGATGCCCCATGCCAAACAACTAGCAAGACAGGAACACAACCCCACCCATTAGCAGTGAGGCTGCCTAAAGTTATACTAAGTTCACAGACATCCCAAAACACACCACCAGATGCAGCCCTGCCCACCAGAAGGAAAAGACTCAGCCCCACCCACCAGAACACAGGCACCAATCCCCTTCACCAGGAAGCCTACAAAACCCACTGAACTAACCCCAACCACAGGGGGTAGACACAAAAATAATGGGAAATATGAACCTGCAGCCTATGAAAAGGAGACCCCAAACACAGTGTTAAACAAAATGAGAAGACAGAGAAATATGCAGCACATGAAGGAGCAAGGAAAAAACACACCAGACCAAACAAGTGAAGAGGAAATAGGCAGTCTACCTGAAAAAGAATTCAGAGTAATGATATTAAGATGATCCAAAATCTTGGAAATAGAATGGAGAAAATACTAGAAATGTTTAACAAGGAACTAGAAGAACTAAAGAGCAAAGAAACAATGATGAACAACACAATAAATAAAATTAAAAATACACTAGAAGAAATCAATAGCAGAATAACTGAGGCAGATGAACGGATAAGTGATCTGGAAGACTGAATAGTGGAAATAACTGCAACTAAGCAGAATAAAGAAAAAAGAATGAAAAGAATTGAGGACAATCTAAGAGACCTCTGGGAAAACATTAAATACACCAACATTTGAATTAATGGGGTCCCAGAAGAAGAAGAAATAAAGAAGTGGTCTGAGAAAATATTTGAAGAGATTATAGAAGAAAACTTCCCTTAACATAGGAAAGGAAAGAGTCAATCAAGTCCAGGAAGTGCAGAGAGTCCTATACAGGATAAATGCAAGGAGAAACATGCCAAGACACATATTAATCAAATTATCAAAAATTAAATACAAAAAAAACATATTAAAAGCAGAAAGAGAAAAGCAACAAACAACATAAAAGGGAATCCCCATAAGGTTAACAGCTGGTCTTACAGCAGAAACTCTGCAAGCCAGAAGGGTGTGGCAGGACATATTTAAAGTGATGAAAGGGAAAAACTTACAACCAATATTACTCTACTGAGCAAGGATCTCATTCAGATTCAATGGAGAAATTAAAACCTTTACCACAAGCAAAAGCTAAGAGAATTCAGTACCACCAAACCAGCTTTACAAAAAATGCTAAAGGAACTTCTCTAGGTGGGAAACACAAGAGAAGGAAAAGGCCTACAAAAACAAACCCAAAACAATAAAGAATATGGTAATAGGAACATACATATAAATACTTACCTTAATGTAAATGGATTAATGCTCCAACCAAAAGACACAGCCTGGCTGAATGGATACAAAAACAAGAACCATATATATGCTGTCTACAAGAGACCCACTTCAGACCTAGGGACACATACAGACTAAAAGTGAGGGGATGGAAAAATATATTTCCATTTCCATGCAAACAGAAATCAGAATAAAGCTGGAGTAGCAATACTCATACCAGAAAAAATAGACTTTAAAATAAAGACTATTACAAGAAACAAAGAAGGTCACTACATACTGATCAAGGGATCAATCCAAGTAGAAGATAGAACAGTTGTAAATATGTATTCACCCAACATGAGAGCATCTCAATACATAAGGCAAATGTTAGTAGCCATAAAAGGGGAAATCAACAGTAACACAATAATAGTAGGGGATTTTAACACCCCACCTTCACCAATGGACAGATCATCCAAAATGAAAATAAATAAGGAAACACAAGCTTTAAACGACATATTAGGCCAGATAGACTTAATTGATATTTATAGGACATTGCATCCAAAAACAACAGAATACACTTTCTTCTCAAGTGTTCATGGAACATTCTCCAGAATAGATCATATCTTGGGTCACAAATCAAGTTTTGGTAAATATAAGAAAATTGAAATCATATCAAGCATCTTTTCCTGCCACAACACTATGAGACTAGATATCAATTATGGAAAAAAAACTGTAAAAACTATAAACACATGGAGGCTAAAGAACACACTACTAAATAACCAAGAGATCACTGAAGAAATCAATTAAGAAACCAAAAAATACCTAGACACAAATGACAATGAAAACAGCATGATCCAAAACCTATGGGATGCAACAAAAGCAGTTCTATGAGGGAAGTTTATAGCAACACAATCTTACCTCAAGGAGCAAGAAAAATCCCAAATAAACAACCTAACCTTACACCTAAAACAATTAGAGAAAGAAGAACAAAAAGACCCAAAACTTAGCAGGAGAAAAGAAATCATAAAGATCAGATCAGAAATAAATGAATAAAGATGCAGACATAGACAATGGACTTGAGGACACAAGGACGGTGAAGTGTAAGCTGGGATGAAGTGAGAGAGTGGCTTTGACATATATAAACTACCAAATGTAAAATAGATAGTTACTGGGAAGCAGCCGCATAGCACAGGGAGATCAGCTCTGTGCTTTGTAACCAAATAGAGTGGTGGGAAAGGGAGGGTGGGAGGGAGATGCAACAGGGAGTGGATATGGGGATATATGTATATGTATAGCTGATTCACTTTGTTATACAACAGAAATCAACACAACATTGTATAGCTGTTATATTCCAATAAAGATGTCAAAAAAGAGAGAAAAAAACAGTACAAGAAAAAAACTGTAATAGAGACAATTTAAATAAAGAAAGAAATGAAGGAAACAATGCCAAAGATCAATAAAGCTAAAGGCTGGTTCTTTAAGAAGATAAACAAAATTGATAAACCATTAGCCAGACTCATCAAGAAAAAAAGGGAGAAGACTCAAATCAACAGAATTGGAAATGAAAAAGGAGAAGTAACACCTGACACTGCAGAAGTACAAAGGATCATGAGAGACTACTAAAACAACTACATGCCAATAAAGTGGACAACCTGCAAAAAATGGACAAATTCTTATATAAGTACACCCTTCCAAGGCTGAACCATGAACAAATAGAAAATATGAACAGACCAATCACAAGCACTGAAATAGAAACTGTGACTAAAAATCTTCCAACAAACAAAGCTCAGGACCAGATGACTTCACAGGTGAATTCTATCAAATATTTAGAGAAGAGCTAACACCTATCCTTCACAAACACTTCCAAAATATAGCAGAGGGAGAACACCCCTTCTAAGAGGCCACCATCACCCTGATACCAAACCAGAAAAAGGAGTTACAAAAAAAGAAAACTACAGGCCAATATCACTGATGAACATAGATGCAAAAATCCTCAACAAAGTACTAACAAACAGAATCCAACAGCACATTTAGAGCATCATACACCATGATCAAGTGAAGTTTATCCCAGGAATGCAAGGATTCTTCAATATACACAAATCAATCAATGTGATATATCATATTAACAAATTGAACGATAAAATCCTATGATAATCTCAACAGATGCAGAAAAATATTTCAACAAAATTCAACACCCATTTGTGATAAAATCTCTCCAGAAACTGGGCATAGATGGAACCTACCTCAACATAATAAAGGCCATATATGACGAACACAAGCCAACATTGTTCTCAGTGTTGAAAAACTGAAACCATTTCCTCTAAATCAGGAACAAGACAAGGTTGCCCAATCTCACCACTATTATTCAGCATAGATTTGGAAGTTTTAGTCATGGAAATCAGAGAAGAAAAAGTAATAAAAGAAATCCAAATTGGTAATGAAGAATTAAAACTGTCACTGTTTGCAGATGACATGATACTATTCATAGAGAATCCTAAAGATTTTACCAGAAAACTACAAGAGATAATCAATGAATCTGGTAGTAGCAGGATACAAAATTAATGTTCAGAAATCTCTTGCATTCTTATACACTAATGCTGAAAAATTTGAAAGAGAAATTAAGGAAACACTCCCATTAACCATTGCAACAAAAAGAAATAAAATACCTAGAAATAAACCTACCTAAGGAGAAAAGAACCTGTATGCAGGATACTATAAGACTCTAGTGAAAGAAATTAAAGATGATACAAAGGTATGGAGAGATATACCATGTTCTTGGATTGGAAGAATCAACATTGTGAAAATGACTATACTGCCCAAGGCAATCTACAGATTCAATGCAACCCCTATCAAACTATCAATAGCATTTTTCACAGAAGTAGAACAAAAAATCTTAAAATTTGTATGAAGACACAAAAGACCCTGAATATCCAAAGCAATCTTGAGAAATATAAATGGAACTGGAGGAATTAGGCTCCCTGACTTCAGATTATACTACAAAGCTATAGTCATCAAGACAGTATGGTACTGGCACAAAAGCAGAAATATAGACCAATGGAACAGGATAGAAAGCCCAGAGATAAACCCATGCACATAGGGTCACCTTATCTTTGATAAAGGAGGCAAGAAAATACAATGGAGAAAAGACACCTCTTCAATAAGTGGTGCTGGGACAACTGGACAGCTACATGTAAAACAATAAAATTACAACATTTCTTAGCACCATACACAAAAATAAACTCAAAATGGATTAAAGACCTAAATGTAAGGCCAGACACTATAAAACTCTTAGAGGAAAACATAGGCAGAACACTCTATGGCATAAATCACAGAAAGATCCGTTTTGACCCACCTCCTAGAGAAATGGAAACAAAACAAAGATAAACAAATATGACCTAATGAAACGTAAAGGAGTTTGCACATCAAAGGAAACCTTAAACAAGACGAAAAGACAACCCTCGGAATGGGAGAATATATTTGCCAATGAAGCAACTGACAAAGGATTAATCTCCAAAATATACAAACAGTTCATGCAGCTCAGTATCAGAAAAACTAACAACCAAATCAAAAAATGGGCAGAAGACCTAAATAGACATTTCTCCACAGATATACAGATTTCCAACAAACACATGAAAGGATGTTCAACATCACTAATCATTAGAGAAATGCAAATCAAAACCACAGTGTGGTATCACCTCACACCAGTCAGAATGGCCAACATTAAAAGATCTACAAACAATAAATGCTAAGAGGGTGTGGAGAAAAAAGAACCGTCCTACACTGTTGGTGGGAATGTAAATTGATACAGTCACTATGGAGAACAGTATGGAGGTTCCTTAAAAACCTAAAAATAAAATTACTATATGACCCAGCAATCCCACTACTTGGCATATACCCTGAGAAAACCGTAATTCAAAAGAAGACATTTACCACAATGTTCACTGCAGCTGTATTTACAATAGCTGGGAAATCGAAGCAACCTAAATGTCCATCAACAGATGAATAGATAAAGAAGATGTGGCACATATACAATGGAATATTACTCAGCCAGAAAAAGAAATGAAATTAACTGTAGTGAGGTAGATGGACCTAGAGTGTGTCTTACAGAGTGAAGTAAGTCAGAAAGAGAAAAACAAATATCGTATGCTAACACATATATATTGAATCAAAATAAAAAATGGTTCTGGAGAACCTAGGGGCAGGACAGGAATTAAGATGCAGAAGCATGGAATGGATTTGAGGACATGGCTTGGGAAGGGTAAGCTGGGACAAAGTGAGAGAGTAGCATTGACATATATACACTACCAAATGTAAAACAGATAGCTAGTGGGAAGCAGCCACATAGCACAGGGAGATCAGCTTGGTGCCTTGAGACCACCTAGAAGGGTCGGATAGGGAGATTGGGAGGGAGGGTATATGGAGATATATGTATACATATAGGTGATTCACTTTGTTATGCAGTGGAAACTAACACAACATTGTGAAGCAATTATACTTCAATAACGATGTTAAAATAAAATATATGTGAAACCTTAAAAAATAAAAGCAGGGTTATCTTCAGGTGCTGAGATCAAAGCTAATATTAAAAATGGTGAGATCTTTCTAGGTACATTAGCAGCAGAAAGGGGAGAAGACCAATGGAAATCCAATGCCAGGACTGCCCTATTTAAACAACCTTTACTAGATGCGAATTATTTTAAAATACAACCATATTTCTCACAAGACCAATGTCTGCATCATCTCAGAGCTTTGTGACATCCTCAGAAGTGATGCAGATGGTCACACACACACACTGGGAATTTAATGGACATTACATTACTTGAAGGTAATGGCGATGGCAAACCCCTGATATACTCAGCTTTCTTATATTCTATTTCTGCAGAAAATAATTATGTCTCCTTTTGTGACACGTCAGCTACTATCATGAAAGCTGTAATTTTCCTAGACTGTCTCAAGGCAATTCAAGATTAAAGGCCTTAAAGGATGGCCAAGCTGAGAACAAATCACAATCCAAGAGCTCCTGGAATGGAGTTAGAAATAGAAGCAAACTGATTACCAACCTGAGGTGGCTTGACATTTGGATCTGAGCTCAAAATCTATTTCTCCTGGATTTATGCTCTGCACAAACATGTCCTCTGTTTGCTTAGAGAATTTTTTGACAAATACATATTGAGCACTCACTCTATGTGATTCCTGTTCTGGATATTATGGCTAGGGAAGATTGTCAAACTGAGCTCCACTGCTACCCCACACCTAAAGGTCCCAATTTTAGCACTGTAAATGTAAAAAATATGCATTTTAATTCACAGTATTTTAATTATGAAGTTTAATATATATTCAAAAGAGTAAGAGCCATTTGTAGACTTCTTCCACCTGCAACAATGACCAGATTGAATTTGCCTTCTTTTACATAACTAGTAAATAGAAAAATATATGTGAAAAAGCTATTTTCTGATGTTGGACAATATGTAATCAGTTAAGGAACATAAACAATTAGAGAAAGGCAAAAAATCAAGGGGAGCCCTGAATTTCTATTTGGAGGTATTATCTGAACATGTGAAGAGAGGGAGAGCCCATGGTGGCTTCACTGAGTTGAGGAGACATAGATTAGAGTTCAGGGAGGCTGGGATGGCTGAAATTTGCAGAACAGATTATTAGAAGAGATAAATGTATACAAAGAAATATCTCTAGAAATCTTCACAGGATTTTTCTCAAATCTATTGCTAAATATTAAGGTGAAAGTGTGTATTGTAAAACTCAAAAGGATGGGCAAAGATCTACCAGGAAACCATAAGCTGAATAATTTCCACAAATCACACTGAAGTTAGAGACATTCTAGATTTAATGAGTCATAGGGGGGAGACTTTTTTTAACACTCAGGGATACAATTAAAACCCCCAAAATGAGGACACCTTGGAAGTACGTTCAAACAACTTGCCAAAAAGCTTTAGAACAGTCCTCAAGGAAAATGGTACAGAGAAAATAGTGTACTAGGAAACTTAAAGCCCTCATTTTCCCACACAAACATTTAAAGAAAACTAAAAACTGCTAAAATTACCTTAGGTCTGCATGAACTAAGCAAACTCACAATCCAGGAAGAAAAAAAAAAAAACTATTTTCAAACCAGAAGGAAATTTTGTGTCATTTTTACTTCTCCTTGTTCCACCCACTCTCTGGCACAGTGAGATCTTGATCTGGAGGAGGTGACATCCCAGTTCCCAATCCCTCTCAACTCAGACTTTATGTGCAACATTTTAACCTATCTGAGCACTTCCTGAGGAGTGGTCTCTATTTCATCTAATTTGGGTCTCAGACAGGAAAAATGGCAGACACTGGTCACGAAACCTTCAGAGGGACTACAGACCCACATATGCCTGGGTCAAGAGATTATTAGTAGAGACATAAAATAGAACATATAAAGTCCCAAGGAGAAGTTGAGGTGAGATTTGTTGGGAAATTGAAACATTCAAAAGTATGTGAATCAAGCAATTGAAAAAGACACACATATGCCAAGGTAAGACACATGCTCAGAAAAGACCAGAAAAGACCTTGAGATTTCACCTTGCCTGATCTCTAGACTCAGAGCATATCCAGCTAATTAGTGAATGCCTGACCAGTACAGAGCCAGTCTGAAAAGACTGGCAGAAGTATCTGGGTTATTTTTTTTCCATATTAAAAATAATAACAAGGCAAACAAAGAAATAGGAGAACATGGCCTATTCAAATGAAGAAAATAAATTGGCAAAAACTGTCCCTGAAGAAGCATAAGCATAGGACTTAAAAGACAGAACATTTAAAAACTGTCTTGGTCTTCCCTGGTGGAGCAGTGGTTGAGAGTCCACCTGCCCATGCAGGGGACATGGGTTCATGCCCCAGTCTGGGAAGATCCCACATGCCACGGAGCAGCTGGGCCCGTGAGCCATGGCCATTGAGCCTGCAAGTCCAGAGCCTGTGCTCTGCAACAGGAGAGGCCACAACAGTGAGAGGCCCACGTCTGCAAAAAAAATAAATAAATAAAATAAATAAAAACTGTCTTAAATATACTCACAGAGGTAAAGGAAAAAATAGACAAAGAACTGAAGAATATCAGGAAAATGATATATGAATAAAATGAGAATGTCAACAAAGAGAAAGTGTAAAAGGGAACCAAAAAGAAATTTTGGAGCTGAAAAATACAAAGACTGAATTGAAAATTTACTAGTGGATTTCAACAGCAGATTTGAGCAGGTACAGGAAAACAGCAAGATTGAAAGTAGTACATTTGAAATTATTGAGTCAGAGGAAAAAAAGAAAAACAAATGAAGAAAAGTGAACAGAACATGGAAGACTTGTGGGACACCATCAAACAGACTAACACGCATTATGGAAGTCCCAGAAAAAGAAGAGAGAGAGAAAGGGGCAGAGATTATTTAAAAATAATGATCAAAAATTTCTCACGTGTGATGAAAGATTTGAATCTACCAATATAGGACACAGAAATAGGATAAATCCAAGTAGGATAAACCCAAAGAGATCCATACCAGGATACATTATAATCAAACTGTTGAAAGACAAAGACAAAAAGAGAATCTTGAAAACAGTGAGATAAAAACAACTTGTCAAAAACAAGGTATCCTCAATAAAATATCAACAGCCTTTTCAGCAGTAACTTTTAGAGGCCAGAAGGCAGTAGGATGATATATTTAAAGTGATAGGGAAAAAAAAAATACTATCAGCAAAGAGTTCTATACCTAGCAAAACTGTCCTTCAAAAATGAGAGGAAAACTAAGACATTCCCATTTAACAGAAGTTGAAGGAGTTTATTACCATGAGGTCTGTCATACAAAAAATGCTAAAGGGAATAGTTCAGTTTGAAATGAAAGGACACTACATGTTAACTTGAAGCTATATAAAACGTTCTCTTTATAAATACATATGAAAAAATCTCTTTATAAAACTAAATACGAGGAGCTTCAAGGTGGTGGAAGAGTAACATGTGGAGATCACCTTCATCCCCACAATTACATCAAAAATACATCTACATGTGGAATAATTCCTACAGAACACCTACTGAACACTGGCAAAAGACCTCAGACCACCCAAAAGGCAAGAAACTCCCCACATACCTGGGTAGGGCAAAAGAAAAAACAGAGGCAAAAGAATAGGGATGGGACCCACACCAGGGGGAGGGAGCTGTGAAGGAGGAAAGGTTTCCACTCAGTAGAAAGCCCCTTTGCAGTCAGGGATTGCAGGTAGCAGAGGGGGGAATCTTCAGAGCCACGGAGGAGAGCACAGCAATAGGGGTGTGGAGGGCAAAGTGGAGAGATTCCCACATAGAGGATCAGTGCCGACCAGCACTCATCAGCCCGAGAGGCTTCTCTGCTCACCTGCCGGGGCAGCAGGGACTGGGAGCTGAGGCTCCGGCTTCAGTCGGATCCCGGGGAGAGAACTGCGGTTGGCTGCATGAACACAGCATGAAGGGGCTAGTATGCCAAGCTAGCTGGGAGGGAGTCCGGGGAAAAGTCTGGAGCTGCCAAAGAGGCAAAAGAGTTTTTCTTCCCTCTTTGTTTCCTGGTGCATGAGGAGAAGGGATTAATAGTGCTGCTTAAAGGAGCTCCAGAGATGGGCGTGAGCCACGGCTATCAGCCTGGACCCCAGAGAAGGGCATGAGATGCTACGGCTGCTGCTGCAGCCACCAAGAAGCCTGTGTGCAAGCACAGGTCACCTCCCCTCCTGGGAGCCTGTGCAGCCTTCCACTGCCATGGTCCTGTGATCCAGGGACAACTCCCCCAGAAGAACACACAGCACACCTCATGCTGGTGCAACGTCATGCTGGCCTTGGCTGGCACATGCTCATCCTGCCTCCATAGCCCTCCCATCCCCTGCCCTGAGTGAGTCAGAGCAACTGCATCACCTGCTCCTTTAAGCCCATCCTGTCTGAGCGAAGAAGAGATGCCCTCCGGTGAACTACATGCAGAGACGGGTCCAAATCCAAGGCTGAACCCCAGGAGCTCTGCGAACAAAGAAGAGAAAGGGAAATCTCTCCCAGCAGCATCAGGAGCAGTGGATTAAATCTCCACAATCAACTTGATGTACCCGGCATCTGTGGAATACCTGAATAGACAACAAAACATCACAAATTGAGGAGGTGGACTTTGGGAGCAACGATATATATATATTTTTTCCCTTTTCCCCTTTTTGTGAGTGTATATGTGTATGCTTCTGTGTGTGATTTTGTCTGTATAGCTTTACTTTTACGATTTGTCCTAGGCTTCTCTCTGTCCTTTTTTATTTAATTATTTAAAAATATATTAAAATAATTATTTATTTTTATTTTACTAACTGTATTTTATTTTATTTTACTTTATCTTCTTCTGTCTTTCTTTTTTCATTTTTCTGCCTTTTATTCTCAGCCGTGGGGATTACAAGCTCTTGGTGCTGAAGCCAGGTGTCAGGGTTGTGCCTCTGAGGTGGGAGAGCCAATTTCAGGATACAGGTCTGCCAGACACCTCCCAGTTCAATGTAATATTAAATGGAGAAAATCCCCCAGAGATCTCCATATCAACGCCAAGACCCAGCTCCACTCAACCACCAGCAAGATACAGTGAGGGACACCCTATGCCAAACAAACAGCAAGACAGGAAAACAACACCATCCATTAGTAGAGAGGCTGCCTGAAATCATAATAAGGCCACAGACACTGCAAAATACACCACCAGATGTGCACCTGCTCACTAGAAAGACAACGTCCAGCCTCATCCCCCAGAACACAAGCACTAGTCCCCTCCATGAGAAAGCCTACACAACCCACTGAACCAACCTTAGCCACTGGGGACAGACACAACAAACAATGGTATCTATGAACCTGCAGCCTGCGAAAAAGAGAACCTAAACACAGTAAGTTAAGCAACATGAGAAGAGAGAGAAACACATAGCAGATAAAGGAGCAATGCAAAAACCCAAGAGACCTAACAAATTATGAGGAAATAGGCAGTCTACCGGAAAAAGAATTCAGAATAATGATAGTAAAGATGATCCAAAATCTTGGAAATAGAATGGAGAAAATACAAGAAACGTTTAAAAGGACCTAAAAGAACTAAAGAGCAAACAAACAGTGATGAACCACACAATAAATGAAATTAAAAATTCTCTACAAAGGGATGAATAGCAGAATAACTGAGACACAAGCACGGACAAGTGACCTGGAAGATAAAATAGTGGAAATAACTACTGCAGAGCAGAATAAAGAAAAAAGAATGAAAAGAATTGAGGACAGTCTCAGAGACCTCTGGGACAACAATAAACACACCAACATTCGAATTATAGGGGTTCCAGAAGAAGAAGAGAAAAAAAAAGGGACTGAGAAAATATTTGAAGACATTATAGTTGAAAACTTCCCTAATATGGGAAAGGAAATATTTAATCAAGACCAGGAAGCACAGGGAGTCCCATACAGGATAAATACAAGGAGAAACATGCCAAGACATATTAATCAAATTATCAAAAATTAAATACAAAGAAAACATATTAAAAGCAGCAAGGGAAAAACAAAAAATAACATACTAGGGAATCCCAATAATGTTAACAGCTGATCTTTCAGCAGAAACTCTGCAGGCCAGAAGGGAGTGGCAGCACATATTTAAAGTGATGAAGGAGAAAAACCTACAACCAAGATTACTCTACCCAGCAAGGATCTCATTCAGATTTGACAGAGAAATTAAAATCTGTATAGACAAGCAGAAGCTAGAATTCAGCACCACAAAACCAGCTTTACAGCAAGTGCTAAAGGAAGTTCTCCAGGCAGGAAACACAAGAGAAAGAAAAGACCTACAATAACAAGAGACGGGTGCGAGCCGCAGCTAAAATCGTGGACCCCAGAGACAGGCGGGAGACATTAAGGCTGCTGCTGCCGCCACCAAGGGGCCTGTGTGCGAGCACAGGTCACTATCCACACCCCTCTTCCAGGGAGACCGTGCAGTCCGCCACTGCCAGATTCCCGGGATTCAGGGACAACTTCCCTGGGAGAACGCACGGCGGGCCTCAGGCTGGTGCATCGTCACACTGGCCTCTGCTGCCGCAGGCTCGCCCTGCACTCTGCGACCCTCCCTCCCCCAGGCCTGAGTGAGCCAGAGCCCCCGAATCAGCGGCTCCTTTAACCCCGTCCTGTCTAAGCAAACAACAGATGCCCTCCGGCCACCTACATGCAGAGGCGGGGCCAAATCCAAAACTGAGCCCCTGAGAGCTGTGAGAACAAAGAAGAGAAAGGGAAATCTCTCCCAGCAGCCTCAGAAGGAGTGGATTAAAGCTCCACAATCAACTTGATGTACCCTGCATCTGTGGAATACATGAATAGACAACGAATCATCCCAAATTGAGGAGGTAGACTTTGGGAGCAAGATTTATGATTTTTTCCCCTTTTCCTCTTTTTGTGAGTGTGTATGTGTATGCTTCTGTGTAAGATTTTGTCTGTATATCCTTGCTTCCACTATTTGTCCTAGGGTTCTATCCGTCGGTTTTTTTTTTAATTTTTTCTGAATAATTAATTTTAGTTTTAATAACTTTATTTTACTTTCTTTCTTTCTTTCTTTCTTTCTTTCTTTCTTTCTTTCTTTCTTTCCTTCCTTCCTTCCTTCCTTCCCTCCTTTAGACAATGAATCATCCAAAATTGAGGAGGGGAACTTTGATAGCAAGTTTTATGATTTTTTCCCCTTTACCTCTTTTTGTGAGTGTGTATGTGTATGCTTCTGTGTGAGATTTTGTCTGTATAGCTTTGCTTCCACCATTTGTCTTAAGGTTCTATCCGTCCTTTTTTTTTAAAATAATTATCTTTTAATTTAATAACTTTATTATATTTTACTTTATTTTATTTTACTTTAGCTTCTTTCTTCTTCCTTTTTTTCTTCCTTCCCTCCTTCCTTCCTTCCTTCCTCCCACCATCTCTCCCTCCCTCCTTACCTCTCTCCCTCCTTTCTCTTTCTTTCCCACTTTCCTTCTTTCCTTCTTTTCTTCTTTCTTTCTTCCTTCCTTCTTTCCTTCCTTCCATCCTTCCTTCCCTCCTTTCTTTATTTCTTTCTTTCTATCTTTCTTTCTTCCTACTTCAGCTAATTCTTTCTCACTACTTTTTCTGCCTTTTATTCTGAGCCATGTGGATGAAAGCCTCTTGGTGCTGCAGCCAGGAGTCAGTGCTGTGCCCCTGAAGCGCGAGAGCCAACTTCAGGACACTGGTCAACAAGAGACCTCCAAGCTCCGCATAATAGCAAATGGCGAAAATATCCCAGAGATATCCATCTCAACACCAGCACTCAACTTCACTCAATGACAAGCAAGCTACAGTGCTGGACACCATATGCCAAACAACTAGCAAAACAGGAACACAACCCCACCCATTAGCAGAGAGGCTGCCTAAAATCATAATAACTCCACAGACACCCCAAAACACACCATGAGGCGTGGACCTGCCCACCAGAGAGACAAGATCAAGCCCCATCCACCAGATCACAGGCACTAGTCCCTCCACCAGGAAGCCTACACAATCCATTGAAAAAACCTTAGCCACTGGGGACAGACATCAAAAACAACGGGAACTACGAACCTGCAACCTGCAAAAAGGAGACCCCAAACACAGTAAGATAAGCAAAATGAGAAGACAGAAAAACACACAGCAGATGAAGGAGCAAGATAAAAACCCATCAAACCTAACAAATGAAGAAGAAATAGGCAGTCTACCTGAAAAAGAATTCGGAATAATGATAGTAAAGATGACCCAAAATCTTGGAAATAGAATATACAAAATGCAAGAAACATTTAACAAGGACCTAGAAAAACTAAAGATGAAACAAACAATGATGAACAACACAATAATTGAAATGAAAAATACTCTAGATGGGATCAATAGCAGAATAACTGAGGCAGAAGAACAGATAAGTGACCTGGAAGATAGAATAGTGGAAATAACTACTGCAGAATAGAATAAAGAAAAAGGAATGAAAAGAACAGAGGACAGTCTCAGAGACCTCTGGAACAACATTAAATGCACCAACATTCGAATTATAGGGTTTCCAGAAGAAGAAGAGACAAAGAAAGGGACTGAGAAAATATTTGAAGAGATTATAGTTGAAAACTTCCCTAATATGGGAAAGGAAATAGTTAATCAAGTCCAGAAAGCACACAGAGTCCCATACAGGATAAATCCAAGAAGAAATACACCAAGGCACATATTAATCAAACTGTCAAATATTAAATACAAAGAAAGCACATTAAAAAGAGCAAGGGAAAAAAAACAAATAACACATAAGACAATCCCCATAAGGTTAACAGCTGATCTCTCAGCAGAAACTCTGCAAGCCAGAAGGGAGTGGCAGGACATCCTGAAAGTGATGAAGGAGAAAAACCTGCAACCAAGATTACTCTACCCAGCAAGGATCTCATTCAGATTTGATGGAGAAACTAAAACCTTTACAGACAAGCAAGAGCTGAGAGAGTTCAGCACCACCAAACCAGCTTTACAACAAATGCTAAAGGAACTTCTCTAGCCAAGAAACACAAGAGAAGGAAAAGACCTATAATAACGAAGCCAAATCAATTTAGAAAATGGGAATAGGAACATACATATCAATAATTACCTTAAATGTAAATGGACTAAATACTCCCACCAAAAGACACAGATTGGTTGAATGAATACAAAAACAAGACCCATATATATGCTGTCTACAAGAGACCCACTTCAGACCTAAAGACACAAACAGACTGAAAGTAAGGGGATGAAAAAGATATTCCATGCAAATGGAAACCGAAAGAAAGCTGGTGTAGCAATACTCATATCAGAAAAAATAGACTTTAAAATAAAGATTATTAGAAGAGACAAAGAAGGACACTACATAACAATCAAGGGATCGATCCAAGAAGATATAACAATTGTAAATATTTATGCACCCAACATAGGAGCACCTCAATACATAAGGCAAACACTAACAGCCATAAAAGGGGAAATCAACAGTAACACATTCATAGTAGGGGATGTTAACACCCCACTTTCACGAATGGACAGATCATCCAAAATGAAAATAAATAAGGAAACACAAGCTTTAAATGATACATTAATCAAGATTGATTTAATTGATATTTAGAGGACATTCCATTCAAAAACAACAGAATACACATTTTTCTCAAGTGCTTATGGAACAATTTCCAGGATAGATCATATCTTGGGTCACAAATCAAGCCTTGGTAAATTTAAGAAAATTGAAATTGTTTCAAGTATTTTTTCTGACCACAATTCCATGAGACTAGATATTAATTATAGGAAAAGATCTGTAAAAGTACAAACAAATGGAGGCTAAACAACACACTACTTAATAACGAAGTGATCACTGAAGAAATCAAAGAGGAAATTAAAAATTACCTAGAAACCAATGACAATGGAGACACGACGACCCAAAACCTATGAGATGCAGCAAAAGCAGCTCTAAGAGGGAAGTTTATAGCAATACAAGCCCACCTTAAGAAGCAGGAAACATCTCGAATAAACAACCTAACCTTGCACCTAAAGCAATTAGAGAAACAAGAACAAAAAAAACCCAAAGTAAGCAGAAGGAAAGAAATCATAAAAATCAGATCAGAAATAAATGAAAAAGAAATGAAGGAAACACTAGCAAAGATCAATAAAACTAAAAGATGGTTCTTTGAGAAGATAAACAAAATAGATAAACCATTAGCCAGACTCATCAAGAAAAAAAGGGAGATGACTCAAATCAATATAATTAGAAATGAAAAAGGAGAAGCAACAACTGACACTGCAGAAATACAAAAGATCATGAGAGATTACTACAAGCAACTCTATGCCAATAAAATGGACAACCTGGAAGAAATGGACAAATTCTTAGAAATGCACAACCTGCCAAGACTGAATCAGGAAGAAACAGAAAATATGAACAGACCAATCACAAGCACTGAAATTGAAACTGTGATTAAAAATCTTCCAATAAAAAAAAGCCCAGGACCAGTTGGCTTCACAGGCGAATTCTATCAAACAGTTAGAGAACAGCTAAAACCTATCCTTCTCAAACTCTTCCAAAATATAGCAGAGGGAGTAACACTCCCAAGCTCATTCTACGAGGCCACCATCACCTTGATACCAAAACCAGACAAGGATGTCACAAAGAAAGAAAACTACAGGCCAATATCACTGATGAACAAAGATGCAAAAATCCTCAACAAAATACTAGCAAACAGAATCCAACAGCACATTAAAAG
Organism: Delphinapterus leucas; assembly: GCF_059928025.1. Taxonomy (NCBI): domain Eukaryota; kingdom Metazoa; phylum Chordata; class Mammalia; order Artiodactyla; family Monodontidae; genus Delphinapterus; species Delphinapterus leucas. The sequence continues at coordinate 86,240,760 of NC_143135.1, read as the reverse complement.
GATCATACACCATGATCAAGTGGGGTTTATTCCAGGAACACTAGGATTCTTCAATATACGCAAATCAATCAATGTGATAAACAATATTAACAAATTGAAGGAGAAAAAACATATGATCATCCCAATAGATGCAGAGAAAGCTTCTGACAAAATTCAACACCCAATTATGATAAAAACCGTGCCAAAAGTAGGCATAGAGGGAACTTTCCTCAACATAATAAAGGCCATATATGACAAACCCACAGCCCACATCATCCTCAATGGTGAAAAACTGAAAGCATTTCCACTAAGATCAGGAATAAGCCAATGTTGCCCACTCTCACCACTCTTATTCAACATAGTTGTGGAAAATTTAGCCACAACAATCAGAGAAGAAAAGGAAATAAAAGGAATCCAAATTGGAAAAGAAGAAGTACAGCTGTCACTGTTTGCAGATGACATGATACTATACATAGAGAATCCAAAAGATGCTACCAGAAAACTACTAGAGCTAATCAATGAATTTGGTAAAGTAGCAGGATACAAAATTAATGCATAGAAATCTCTGGCATTCCTATACACTAATGATGAACAATCTGAAAGTGTAACCAAGAAAACACTCCCATTTACCATTGCAACAAAAAGAATAAAATATCTAGGAATAAACATACCTAAGGAGAAAAAAGACCTGTATACAGAAAATTATAAGACACTGATGAAAGAAATTAAAGGTGATACAAATAGATGGAGAGATATACCATTTTCTGGATTGGAAGAATCTAATTGTGAAAAAGACTATACTACCCAAAGCAATCTATAGATTCAATGCAATCCCTATCAAACTACCACTGGCATTTTTCACAGAACTAGAACAAAAAATTTCACAATTTGTATGGAAACACAAAAGACCCCAAATAGCCAAAGCAATCTTGAGAACGAAAAATGGAGCTGCAGGAATCAGGCTCCCTGACTTCAGACTATACTACAAAGCTACAGTAATCAAGAGAGTATGGTACTGGCAAAAAAAAAAAAAAAACAGAAAAATAGATCAATGGAACACTATAGAAAGCCGAGAGATAAACCCACGCACATATGGTCACCTTACCTTTGATAAAAGAGGCAGGAATGTACGGAAGAGAAAGGACAGCCTCTTCAATAAGTGGTGCTGGGAAAACTGGATAGGTACATGTAAAACTATGAGGTTAGATCACTCCCTAATAACATACACAAAAATTAACTCCAAATGGATTAAAGACCTAAATATAAGGCCAGAAACTATCAAACTCTTAGAGGAAAACATAGGCAGAGCACTCTATGACATAAATCACAGCAAGATCCTTTTTGACCCACTTCCTAGAGAATGGAAATAAAAACAAAAACAAACAAATGGGATCTAATGAAACTTAAACACTTTTCACAGCAACAGAAACCATAAACAAGATGAAAAGACCACCCTCAGAATGGGAGAAAATATTTGCAAATGAAGCAGCTGACAAAGGATTAATTTACAAGCAGCTCATGCAGCTCAACAACAAAAAAACAAACAACCCAATCCAAAAGTGGGCAGAAGACGTAAATAGACATTTCTCCAAAGAAGATATACAGACTGCCAACAAACACATGAAAGAATGCTCAACATCATTAATTATTAGGGAAATGCAAATCAAAACTACAAAGAGATATCATCTCACACCAGTCAGAATGGCCATCATCAAAAAGTCTAGAAACAATAAATGCTGGAGAGGGTGTGGAGAAAAGGGAGCAATCCTACACTGCTGGTGGGAATATGAATTGGTACAGCCACTATGGAGAACAGTATGGTGGTTCCTTAAAAACTACAAATAGAACAACCATATGACCCAGCAATCCCACTACTGGGCATATACCCTGAGAAAATCATAATTCAAAAAGAGTCATGTACCAAAATGTTCATTGCAGCTCTATTTACAATAGCCCAGAGATGGAAACAACCTACGTGCCCATCATTGGATGAATGGATAAAGATGTGGCACATATATACCATGGAATATTACTCAGCCATAAAAAGAAGCAAAATTGAGCTATTTGTAATAAGGTGGATAGACCTAGAGTCTGTCATACAGAGTGAAGTAAGTCAGAAAGAGAAAGACAAATACCATATGCTAACACATATATATGGAATTTAAGAAAAAAATGTCATGAAGAACCTAGGGGTAAGACAGGAATAGAGACACAGACCTACTGGAGAATGGACTTGAGGATATGGGGAGGGGGAAGTGTGAGCTGTGACAAAGCGAGAGCGAGGCATACACTACCAAATGTAAGATAGATAGCTAGTGGGAAGCAGCCGCATAGCACAGGGAGATCAGCTTGGTGCTTGTGACTGCCTGGAGGGGTGGGATAGGGAGGGTGGGAGGGAGGGAGACTCAAGAGGGAAGACATATGTTAACATATGTATATGTATAACTGATTCACTTTGTTATAAAGCAGAAACTAACACACCATTGTAAAGAAATTATACACCAAAAAAGATGTTAAAAAAAAAAAAGACCTACAATAACAAACCCAAATCAATTAAAGAAATGGTAATAGGAACATACATATCGATAATTACCTTAATTATAAATGTATTAAATGCTCCAAGCAAAAGACATAGACTGGCTGAATGGATACAAAAACGAGACGCGTATATATGCTGTCTACAAGAGACCCACTTCAGACCTAGGGACACATACAGACTGAAAGTGAGGGGATGGAGAAAGTTATTCCATGCAAATGGAAATGAAAAGAAAGCTGGAGTACCAATTCTCATATCAGACAAAATAGACTTTGACACAAACACTATTACAAGAGACAAAGAAGGACACTACAAAATGATCAAGGGATCAATCCAAGAAGTAGATATAACAATTGTAAATATTTATGCACCCAACTTAGGAGCCTCTCAATACATAAAACAAATACTAACAACCATAAAAGGAGAGATCGACAGTAACACAATCATAGCAAGGGACTTTAACATCCCACTTTCACCAATGGATATATCATCCAAAATGAAAATAAATAAAGAAACACAAACTTTAAATTATATATTAAACAAGATGGACTTAACAGATGTTTATAGGACATTCCATCCAAAATCAACAGAATACACATTCTTCTCAAGTGCTCATGGAAAATTCTCGAGGATAGATCATACCTTCGGTCACAAATCAAGCTTTGGTAAATTTAAGAAATTGAAATTGTATCAAGTATCTTTTCCAACCAAAACGCTATGAGACTATATATCAATTACAGGAAAAGCTCTGTAAAATATAAAAACACATGGAGGCTAAACAATACACTACTCAATAAACAAGAGATCACTGAAGAAATCAAAGAGGAAATCAAAAAATACCTAGAAACAAATAACAATGATAACACGACCCAAAAGCTATGGGATGCAGCAAAACCAGTTCTAAGAAGGAAGTTTATAGCAATACAATCCTGCCTTAATAAACAAGAAACATCTCAAATAAAAAACTTAACCTTACACCTAAAGAAATTAGAAAAAGAAGAACAAAAAAAACCAAAGTTGGCAGAAGGAAAGAAATCATAAAGATCAGATCAGGGATAAATGAAAACTAAATGAAGGAAACAATAGCAAAGAACAATAAAACTAAAAGATGATTCTGTGAGAAGATAAACAAAATTAATAAACCATTAGCCAGGCTCATCAAGAAAAAAAAGGGAGAAGATTCAAATCAATGACGTTAAAAATTAAAAAGGAGAAGTAAAGCCTCACACTGCAGAAATACAAAGGATCATGAGAGATTACTACAAGCAACTATATGCCAATACAATGGACAACCTGGAAGAAATGGACAAATTCTTAGAAATGCACAATCTGCCAAGACTGAATCAGGAAGAAACAGAAAATAAGAACAGACCAATCACAAGGAATGAAGTTGAAACTGTGATTAAAAATCTTGCAACAAACAAAAGCCCAGGACCAGATGGCTTCACAGGCGAATTCTATCAAACATTTTGAGAAGAGCTAACACCTGTCCTTCTCAACTTCTTCCAAAATATCACAGAGGGAGGAACAATCCCAAACATATTCTACGAGGCCACCATCAACCTGATACCAAAACCGGACAAAGATGTCACAAAGAAAGAAAATTACAGGCCAATATCACTGATGAACATAGATGCAAAAATCCCCCCCAAAATACTAGCAAACAGAATCCAACAGCACATCAAGTGGGTTTCATCCCAGTAATGAAGGATTCTTCAATATACAAAAATCAATCAACGTGATACACCATAGTAACAAGTTGAAGGAGAAAAACCATATGATCATCTCAAAAGATGCAGAGAAAGCTTTTGACACAATTCAACAGCCATTTATGATAAAAACAATCCAGAAAGTAAGCATAGATGGAACATAATACAGGCAATATATGACAAACCCACAGCCAACATAGTCCTCAATGGTGAAAAACTAAAACCATTTCCACTAAGATCAGGAAATATACAAAGTTGCCCACTCTCACCACTATTCTTCAACATTGTTTTGAAATTTAGCCACAGCAATCAGAGAAGAAAAAGAAATAAAGTAATACAAATTGGAAAAGAAGATGTAAAGCTGTCACTGTTTGCAGATGGCATGATACTATACATAGAGAATCCTAAAAATGCTACCAGAAAACTACTAGAGCTTATCAATGAATTTGGTAAAGTAGCAGGATATAAAATTAATGCACAGAAATATCTTGCATTCCTATACACTAATTATGAAAAATCTGAAAGTTAAATTAAGAACACACTCCCATTTACCATTGCAACACAAAGAATAAAATACCTAGGAATAAATCTACCTAAGGAGACAAAAACCTGTATGCATAAAATTATAAGGCACTAGGAAAGAAATTAAAGATGATACAAATAGATGGAGAGATATACCATGTTCTTGCATTGGAAGAATCAACATTGTTAAAATGACTATACTACCCAAAGCAATCTACAGATTCAATGCAATCCCTGTCAAAGTACCACTGGCCATTTTCACAGAAGTAGAACAAAAAATTTCACAAATTGTACAGAAACACAAAAGACCCCGATTAGCCAAAGCAAACTTGAGAAAGAAAAACAGCAGGAAGAATCAGGCTCTCTGACTTCATACTATACTACAAAGCTACAGTAATCAAGACACTATGGTACTAGCACAAAAGCAGAAATATAGATCAGTGGAACAGGATAGAAATTCCAGAGATAAACCCACACACGTATGGTCATCTTATCTTTGATAAAGGAGGCAAGAATATACAGGGGCGAAATGACAGCCTCTTTAATAATTGGTGCTGGGAAAACTGGACAGCTATATGTAAAAGAATGAAATTAGAACACTCCATAACACCATACACAAAAATAAACTCAAAATGGATTAAAGACCTAAATGTAAGGCCACACATTATCAAACACTTAGAGGAAAACATAGGAAGAACATTCTATGACATAAATCACAGCAAGAACCTTTTTGACCCACCTCCTAGAGAGATGGAAATAAAAACAAAAACAAACAAATGGGACTTAATGAAACTTCAAAGCTTTTGTACAGCAAAGAAAACCATAAACAAGATGAAAAAACAACCCTCAGAATGGGAGAAAATAATTGCAAATGAAGCAACTGACCAAGAATTAAACTCCAAAATTTATAAGCAGCTCATGCAGCACAATATCAAAAAAACAAACAGCCCCATCCAAAAATGGGCAGAAGACCTAAATAGACATTTCTCCAAAGAAGACATACAGATTGCCACCAAAGACATGAAAGAATGCTCAACATCATTAATCATTAGAGAAATGCAAATCAATCCTACAATGAGATATCATCTCACATCTGTCAGAATGGCCATCATCAAAAATCTACAAACAGAGGAACCAAGATGGTGGAGTAGAAGGACGAGCTCTCACTCCCTCTTGTGAGAACACCAGAATCACATCTAGCTGCTGGACAATCATTGATAGGTAGACACTGGAACTCACCAAAAAAGATACCCCACATCCAAAGACAAAGGAGCAGCCACAATGAGACGGGAAGAGGGGTGCAATCGCAGTGAAATCAAATCCCATAACTGCTGGGTGGGTGACTCACAGACTGGAGAACACTTATACCACAGAAGTCCACCCACTGGAGTGAACTTTCTGAGCCTCATGTCAGGCTTCCAACGGAGGCATCTGGCAACAGGAGGAGGAATTCATAGAGAATCAGACTTTGAAGCCTAGTGGAATTGATTGCAGGACTTCAACAGGACTGGGGAAAACAGAGACTCCACTCTTGGAGGGCACACACAAAGTAGTGTGTGAATCAGGTCTCAGGGAAAGGAGCAGTGACCACAGGGGAGACTGAAACAGATCTACCTGCTAATGTTGGAGGGTCTCCTACAGAGGCAGGGGATGGGCTGTGCCTCAGTGACGGGACAAGGACGCTGACAGCATAAGTTTTGGGAAGTACCCCTTAGCGTGAGCACTCCCACAGTCTGTCATTAGCCCCAACAAAGAGCCCAGTTAGGCTCCAGTGTTGGGTTGCTTCAGGCCAAACAAGCAACAGGGAGGGAGCACAGCCCCAACTATCAACAGTCAAGTGGATTAAAGTTTTACTGAGCTCTGCCCACAAGAGCAGCAGTCAGCTCTACCCACCACCAGTCCCTCCCATCAAGCCTCTTAGATAGCCTCATCCACCAGAGGGCAGACAGCAGAAGCAAGAACTACAATCCTGCAGCCTGTGGAACAAAAACCACATCCACAGAAAGATAGACAAGATGAAAAGGCAGAGAACTATGTACCAGATGAAGGAACAAAATAAAACCACAGAAAAGCAACTAAATGAAGTGGATGTAGGCAACCCTCCAGAAAAAGAGTTCAGAATAATGATAGTGAAGATGATTCAAGACCTCGGAAAAAGAATGGAGGCAAAGATCGAGAAGATGCAAGAAATGTTTAACAAAGATGTATAAGAATTAGAGAGCAAACAAACAGAGATGAACAATACAATAACTGAAATGAAAACTACACTAGAAGGAATCAATAGCAGAATAACTGAGGCAGAAGAACGGATACGTGACCTGGAAGACAGAATGGTGGAATTCACTGCCATGGCACAGAATAGAGAAAAAAGAATGAAAAGAAATGAAGACAGCCTAAGAGACCTCTGGAACAACACTAAATGCAACAACATTTGCATTATAGGGGTCTCAGAAGGAGAAGAGAGAGAGAAAGGACCTGAGAGCATATTTGAAGAGATTATAGTCAAAAATTTCCCTATCATGGGAAAGGAAATAGCCACCCAAGTCCAGAAAGCACAGCAAATCCCATACAGGATAAACCCAAGGAGAAACACACTGAGACACATAGTAATCAAATAGGCAAAAATTGAAGAAAAGAAAAATTATTAAAAGCAGCAAGGGAAAAAAGGCAAATAACATACAAGGGAACTTCCATAAGCTTAACAGCTGATTTCTCAGCAGAAACTCTACAAGCCAGAAGGGAGTGGCATGATATACTTAAAGTGATGAAAGGGAAGAACCTACAACCAAGATTACTCTAACCAGAAAGGATATCATTCAGATTCGATGGAGAAATCAAAAGCTTTACTGAAAAGCAAAAGTTAAGAGAATTAAGCACCAACAAAGCAGCTCTACAACAAATGCTAAAGGAACTTCTCTAAGTGGGAAACACAGGAGAACAAAAGGATCTACAAAGACAAACCCAAAACAATTAAGAAAATGGTCATAGGAACATACATATCAATAATTACCTTAAATATGAATGGATTAAATGCTCCAACCAAAAGACAGAGGCTTGCTGAATGGATGCAAAAAGAAGACCCACATATATGCTATCTACAAGAGACCCAGTTCAGACCTCTGTACACATACAGATTGAAAGTGAGGGAATGGAAGGAAGATATTCCATGAAAATGGAAATCAAAAGAAAGCTGGAGTAGCTATAATCACATCAGATAAAATACACTTTAAAATAAAGAATGTTACAAGGGTCAAGGAAGGGCACTACATAATTATCAAGGGATCAATCCAAGAAGAAGATATAACAATTATAAATATATATGCACCCAACATAGGAACACCTCAATACATAAGGCAACTGCTAACAGCTAAGAAAGAGGAATTTGACGGTAACACAAAAATAGTGGGGGACTTCTAACACCTCACTTACACCAATAGACAGATCATCCAAAATGAAAATAAGTTAGGAAACTGAAGCTTTAAATGACACAACAGCCCAGATAGATTTAATTGATATTTATAGGACATTCCATCCAAAAATGACAGATTACGCATTCTTCTCAAGTGTGTACGGAACATTCTCCAGGATAGATCACATCTTGGGTCACAAATCAAGCCTCAGTAAATTTGAGAAAATTGAAATCATATCAAGCCTGTTTTCTGACAACAAAACTATGAGATTAGAAATCAATTACAGGGGAAAAAACGTAAAAAACACAAACACATGGGGGCTAAATAATATGTTACTAAATAACCAAGAGATCACTGAAGAAATCAAAGAGGAAATCAAAAAATACCTAGAGACAAGTGACAATGAAAACACGAGGATCTGAAACCTATGGAATGCAGCAAAAGCAGTTCTAAGAGGGAAGTTTATAGCTATACAAGCCTACCTCAAAAACAAGAAAAATCTCAAGTAAGCAATGTAACCTTACACCTAAAGGAACTAGAGAACGAAGAACAAACAAAACCCAAAGTTAGAAGAAGGAAAAAAATCATAAAGATCAGAGCAGAAATAAATGAAATAGAAACAAAGAAAAAATAGCAAAGATCAATAAAACTAAAAGTTGGTTCTTTGAGAAGATAAACAAAACTGATAAACCATTAGCCAGACTCATCAAGAAAAATAGCGAAGGGGACGCAAATCAGTAAAATTAGAAATGAAAAAGGAGAAGTTACAACAGACACTGCAGAAATGCAAAGCATCTTAAGAGACTACTACAAGCAACTCTATGCCAATAAAATGGACAACCTGGAAGAAATGGAGAAATTCTTAGAAAGGTATAACCTTCCAAGACTGAACGAGGAAAAAACAGAACACATGAACAGACCAATCACAAGTAATTAAATTGAAGCTGTGATTAAAAATCTTCCAACAAATAAAAGTCCAGGGCCAGATGGCTTCACAGGTGAATTCTATCAAACATTTAGAGAAGAGGTAACACCCATATTTCTCAAACTCTTCCAAAAATTTGCAGAGGAAGGAACACTCTCAAACTCATTCAATGAGGCCACCATCACCCTGATACCAGAACCAGACAAAGATAGTACAAAAAAAGAAAATTACAGACCAATATCACTGATGAATATAGATGCAAAAATTTGCAACAAAATGTTAGCAAACAGAATCCAACAGCACATTAAAAGGATAATACACCAAGATCAAGTTGGATTTATCCCAGGGATGCAAGGATTTTTCAATATACACAAATCAATCAATGTGATACACCATATTAACAAATTGAAGAATAAAAACCATACGATCATCTCAACAGATGCAGAATCAGCTTTTGACAAAATTCAACACCCATTTATGATAAAAACTCTCCAGAAAGTGGGAATAGAGGGAAACTACCTCAACATAATAAAGGCCATATATGACAAACCCACAGCAAACATCATTCTCAATGGTGAAAAACTGAAAACATTTCCTCTAAGATCAGGAATGAGAAAAGGATGTCCACACTCACCACTATTATTCAACATAGTTTTGGAAGTCCTAGCCACGATAATCAGAGAAGAAAAAGAAATAAAATGAATACAACTTGGAAAAGAAGAAGCAACACTGTCACTGTTTGCAGATGACATGATACTATACATAAGAGAATCCTAAAAATGCCACCAGAAAGCAATTAGAGCTAATCAATTAATTTGGTAAACTTGCAGGATGCAAAATTAATGCACAGAAATCTCTTGCATTCCTATACACTAATGATGAAAAATCTGAAAGAGAAATTATGGAAACACTCCCATTTACCATTGCAACAAAAAGAATAAAATACCTAGGAATAAACCTACCAAGGGAAAAAAAGACCTTTATGCAGAAAACTATAAGACACTGATGAAAGTAATTAAAGATGATACCAACAGATGGAGAGATATACCATGTTCTTGGATTGGGAGAATCAATATTGTGAAAACGACTATACTACCCAAAGCAATCTACAGATTCAATGCAATCCCTATCAAATTACCAATGTCATTTTTTACAGAACTAGAACAAATCATCTCAAAATTTGTATGGAGACACAAAAGACCCCAAATAGCCAAAGCAGTCTTGAGGGAAAAAAATGGAGGACTCAGACTCCCTGACTTCAGACTATACTACAAAGCTACAGTCATCAAGGCAATATGGTACTGGCACAGAAACCAAAACATAGATCAACGGAACAAGATAGAAAGCCCAGAGATAAACCCACACACCTATGGGCAACAAATCTTTGACAAAGGAGGCAAAGATATGCAATGGAGAAAATACAGTCTCTTCAATAAGTGGTGCTCGGACAACTGGACAGCTACATGTAAAAGAATGAAATTAGAACACTCCCTAACACCATAAACAAAAATAAACTCAAAATGGATTCAAGGGCTTCCCTGCTGGCGCAGTGGTTGGGAGTCCGCCTGCTGATGCAGGGGACGCGGATTTGTGCCACGGTCCAGGGGAATCCCATGTGCTGCAGGACGGCGGGGCCTGTGAGCCATGGCCACTGTGCCTGCACGTCCAGAGCCAGTGCTCCGCAATGGGAGAGGCCGCAGCTTGAGAGGCCCACGTACCACAAAAAATAAAAATAAAAAATAAAAAATGGATTCGAGACTTAAATGTAAGACCAGGCACTATAAAACTCTTAGAGAAAAACATTGGAAGAACATTCTTTGACATAAATCACAGAAAGTTCTTTTTTGATCCACCTCCTAGAGTAATGGAAATAAAAACAAAAATAAACAATGGGACCTAATGAAACTTCAAAGGGTTTGCACAGCAAAGGAAACCATAAACAAGATGAAAAGACAACCCTAAGAATGGGAGAAAATATTCACAAATGAATCAATGGACAAAGGATTTATCTCCAAAATATATAAACAGCTCATGCAGCTCAATATTAAAGAAACAAACAACCCAATCCAAAAATGGGCAGAAGACCTAAATAGACATTTCTCCAAAGAAGACGTACAGGTGGTCAAGAAGCACATGAAAAGCTGCTCTACATCACTAATTATTAGAGAAATGCAAATCAAAACTACAATGAAGTATCACCTCACACCAATTAGAATGGGTATCATCAGAAAATCTACAAACAAATTCTGGAGAGGGTGTGGAGAAAAGGGAACTCTCTTGCACTCTTTGTGGGAATGTAAATTGATTCAACCACTATGGAGAACAATATGGAGGTTCCTTAAAAAACTAAAAATAGAACTACCATACGACCCAGCAATCCCACTACTGGGCACATACCCTGAGAAAACCATAATTCAAAAAGAATCATGTACCAAAATGTTCATTGCAGCTCTATTTACAATAGCCTGGAGATGGAAACAACCTAATTGTCTATCATGGGATGAATGGATAAAGAAGATGTGGCACATATATACAATGGAATATTACTCATCCATAAAAGGAAACGAAATTGAGTTAATTGTAGTGAGGTGGATGGACCTAGAGTCTGTCATACAGAGTGAAATAAGTCAGAAAGAGTAAAACGTATACCGTATGCCAAACACATATATATGGAATCTAAAAAAGAAAAAAACTGTCATGAAAAACCTAGGTGCAAGTCAGTAATAAAGACCCAGACCTATTAGAGAATGGACTTGAGGATATGGGGAGTGGGAAGGGTAAGCTAGGACAAAGTGAGAGATTGGTATGGACATATATACACTACCAAATGTAAAATAGATAGCTAGTGGGAAGCAGCCGCAGGACACAGGGAGATCAGCTCAGTGTTTTGTGGCCACCTAGAGGGGTGGGATAGGGAGGGTGGGAGGGAGGAAGACACAAGAAGAAAGAGATATGGGGACATATGTATATGTATAGCTGATTCACTTTGTTATAAAGCAGAAACAGACACACCATTGTAAAGGAATTATACTCCAATAAAGATGTTTAAAAAAGGGAAAAAAAAAAACCCTAAATACAAGGTATCTATAAGGTAACTATTACAAGGAAAAATATGAAAAACAATATCATTGCAATTTTGGTATGTAATTTCACTTTTTATTTTCTCCAGGATTTAAAAGACCAATGCATGAAAGATAACTATAAATCTATGTTATTGAGTACACAGTGTAAAGATGCAATTTGTGGCATCAATAACAAGGTGTGGGATGGAGCTGCACAGTAGATTTTTTATGTGAAGGCAGTTAAATTGGTTTCAATTCAAAATAGATTATTAAAACTTTAGGAAGGTATATATATATGTATATATATATATATATATTCTATTACTAATTTCTTCATGGTTACCCTGCAGAGTATATATATTGATATGAAGAAAATATCAATAGAATATACACAAAAGGAAATAAGAGAATCAAAACATGTCACTAAATTAATTAATTATTATTTAATTAATTAATATATAGAAAGGCAGTAATGGCAGAAATGAAACAAAAAAAGAAGACATACAGAACACAATAAAATGACTAAATAAAATCTTTCACCATCCACATTTACTTTAAGTGTAAATAGTTTAAACTCCACAGTCTAAAAGACAGAGAATGTAAGAATGGATTTTTTAAAATGTGACCCATCTATATGCTGTCTCCAAGAGGCTCACTTTAGATCAAAGGACAGTGGTAGATTGAAAGTGAAGGAATTGAAAACGTTGTTTCATGAAAATTGTAACCAAAAGTAATCTAGCATGTCTATACTAATATCAGACAAAATAGACTTTAATTTAAAAACTGTAATAAGAGACAAAACACATTATATGATAATGAAAAGATCAATTCATTGAGAAGATATAAAAAGTATAAACATATAAGCATCAAACACCAACATGCCTAAACATATGAAGCAAATATTGACAGAATTAAAGGGAGAAATAGACAGCTCTACAATAATAGTTTGAGATTTTAATACCCCACTTTCAATAATGAATAGAACAACGAAAGAGAAAATCAACAAGGACATAGAGGATTTCAACATTATAAACTAATTAGATATACGAAATATACATAACCCTCCATCCAACAACAGCTGAATACACATTTTTCTCAAGTGCACATGGAATATTCTCCAAGATAGACCATACGTTAGGTCACGAAAACAAGTCTTAATAATCTAAAAAGATTGAAATTACACAAAATATCTTTTCCAATTAAAATGGAATGAAGCTAGAAAACAATAACAGAAGAAAAATGGGGAAATGCACAAATATGTGAAAATTAAACAACACACACTTAAACTCCAACCAGTCAAAGAAGAAACCACAAGAGAAATTAGAAAATATCTTTACACAAATGAAAATGAAGACACAACATACAAAAACATATGGAAGGCAGCAAAAGCAGTGCTAAAAAGGAAGTTTATAGCTATCAATGCTTATATTTTAAAAAGAAGAAAGACTTCAAATCAGCAATTTTTCACCCTAAGAAACTAGAAAACTAGGAACAAACTAAATCCAAAGATAGCAGAAGAAAAGAAAGAATTAATATTAGAGCAGAGATAAGTAAAATAGAAAAACAATAGAGAAAATCAACAAAACCAAAAGTTTTTTCTTTAAAAAGATTAATAAAATTGGAAAACGTTTAGCTGAATTGACTAAGAAAAAAGAGAGAAGTCTCATATTACTAAAATCAGAAATGAAGATGGAGATATTACTACTGATCTTAAAAATGATTGTAAGAGATTATTATAAGTAAGTGTATACCAACAAATTGGATAACCTAGATGAAATGGAAAAATTCCTAAAAACACAAATACTACCAAGGCTGAATCATGAGAAATGAAAAACTTGAAAAGACCTATAGCTAGTGATAAGATCAAATAAGTTATCAAAAACTTTCTAACAAAGAAAAATGCCACAGCCATATGTCTTCACTGGTAAATTCTACCAAATATTTAAAGAAGAAATAACACTGATCTTTTTCAAGTTCTTCCCACAAAATGAAGAGGAGGGAATGCTTCCTAACTCATTCTATTTGGGTAGCATTACCCTTATTCCTAAACCAGATGCAAGCATTATAGGAAAAGAAAACTACAGACAATATCCCTTATGAATATAGATGAAGATATCCTCAACAAAATACCAGCAAATCAGAATTGCCAATACATTAAGAGGATTATACACTATAATGATCAAGTGGAATTTATTCCTGATATGCAAATATGGTTCAATACACAAAAATCAATAAATGCAACACACCACATTAACAGAATGAAGGGAAAAAAACAACATGATTATTTCACTTGATGCATAAAAAACATGTAGAAAATTCAACACCTTTCAAGAAAAAAATAGCAACAAACTAGAAATAGAGGAAACTGCCATAAAGGCCATATATGAAAAATCCACAGATGACATCATACTCAGTGGTGAAAGACTGGAAGATTTACCCCTAAAATCAGAAATAAGAATAGGATGCCTGCCTCTGCCATTCAAAATAGTACTGAAAGTTCTAGCCAGAGCAATTAGACAAGAAAAGGAAATAAAAAGCACATCCAAATTGGAAAGGAAGAAGTAAAACTATCTTTGTTCAGAGATAACATGATTTATATGTAGAAAAGCCTGAATATTCCACAAAAGAGCTGTTAGAAATAATAAATAAATTTGCAAGATATAAAATCAATATGCAAAACTTAATTATATTTCTATACACTACTAATAAGCAATCTGGAAAGGAAATTAAGAAAACAATTGAGGCACAAATATACAATGAAGAAAAGACAATCTCTTCAGCAGCTGGTGTTGGGAAAGCTGGACAGCTACATCTAAATCAATGAAATTAGGACACTGCCTCACACCATATACAAAAATAAACTCAAAATTGTTTGAAGGCCTAAATATAAGACATGACACCATAAAACTCCTAGAAGAGAACATAGGCAAAACATTCTTAGATATAAATTGCAATATTTTCTTAGATCATTCTCCCAAGACCAAAAAATATATATATAAGCAAAAATAAACAAATATGACCTAATGAAACTTAAAATCTTTTGTTCAGCAAAGGAAATCATCAACAAAATGAAAAGACAACCTACTGAATGGGAGAAAATATTTGCAAATGATGCAACTGACAAGAGGCTAATTGTCAAAAATATACAAACAGCTCATACAACTCCATACCAAAAAACAGCAACAACAGCAACAACAACCCAATTAAGAAAATGGGCAGAGGCCCTAAATAGACATTAAAAAAAACACACAAACAACAAAAAATAGAGATGGCCAACAGATACATGAAAAGATGCTCAACATCACTAATTATTAAAGAAATGCAAATCAAAACGACAATGAGGTATCACCTCATACTTGTTAGAATGGTTATCATCAAAAAGTCTACAAAACAAGTGCTAGAGAGGTTGTGGAGAAAAGTGAGCACTCCTACTCCCTCCTCCACGTTGGTGGAGATGTAAGTTGGTGCAGCCACTATTGAAACCATTATGGGGGTTCCTCAAAAAACTAAAAATAGATCTACCATATGATCCAACAATCCCAGTCCTGGATATATATCCAGAAAAGAGGAAAACTCTAACTTGAAAAGATCCATGCACCCCAATGTTCATAGCAGCACTAATTACAAGACAGAAGACATAGAAACAACCCAAGGCACCATCAACAGAGAATTGGTTTAAAAAGATGTGGTGTATATATATACAATGGAATATTACTCACCTTTAAAAAGAATGAAATAATGCCATTTGAAGCAACATGGATGAACCTAGAGAATATCATATTGGTGGCAAGGGGCTCCCGTTATGCCGGGGAATCCATCTGCTGGACAGCGGCTCAGTGGAAAATGTGCTGCAAGTCGCTGTGTGGATGAAAGGCTCTTGGTACTACAGCCAGGAGTCAGTGCTGTGCCTCTGAGGTGCAAGAGCCAACTTCAGGACACTGGTCCACAAGAGACCTCCAAGCTCCACAAAATATCAAAAGGTGAAAATCTCCCAGAGATCTCCATCTTAACACCAACACCCAGCTTCACTCAATGACCAGCAAGCTACAGTGCTGGACACCATATGCCAAACAACTAGTAAAACAGGAACACAACCCCACCCATTAGCAGAGAGGCTGCCTAAAATCATAATAAGTACACAGACACCCCAAAACACAACACCAGATGTGGATCTGCCCACCAGAGAGACAAGATCCAGCCTCATTCACCAGAACACAGGCGCTAGTCCCCTCCACCAGGAAGCCTACACAACCCACTGAACCAAATTTAGCCACTGGGGACAGAAACCAAAAAACAACAGGAAGTATGAACCTGCAGCCTGCAAAAAGGAGACCCCAAACACAGTAAGATAAGCAAAATGAGAAGACAGAAAAACACAGCAGCTGAAGGAGCAAGATAAAAACCCACCAGACCTAACAAATGAAGAGGGAAAAGGCAGTCTATCTGAAAAAGAATTCAGAATAATGATAGTAAAGATGACCCAAAATCTTGGAAATAGAATAGACAAAATGCAAGAAACATTTAACAAGAACCTACAAAATCTAAAGATGAAACAAGCAATGATGAACAAAACAATAAATGAAATTAAAAATACTCTAGAAGGGAACAATGGCAGAATAACTGAGGCAGAAGAACGGATAAGTGACCTGGAAGATAGAATAGTGGAAATAACTACTGCAGAGCAGAATAAAGAAAAAAGAATGAAAAGAACTGAGGACAGCCTCAAAGACCTCTGGGACAACATTAAACGTACAAACCATCAAATTATAGGGGTTCAAGAAGAAGAAGAGAAAAAGAAAGCGACTGAGAAAATATTTGAAGAGATTATAGTTGAAAACTTCCCTAATATGGGAAAGGAAATAGGCAATCAAGTCCAGGAAGGACAGAAAGTCCCACACAGGATAAATCCAAGGAGAAACATGCCAAGACACATATTAATCAAACTGTCAAAAATTAAATACAAAGAAAACATGTTAAAAGCAGCAAGGGAAAAACAACAAAAAGCACACAACGGAATCCCCATAAGGTTAACAGCTGAACTTTCAACAAAAACTCTGCAAGCCAGAAGGGACTGGCAGGACATATTCAAAGTGATGAAGGAGAAAAACCTACAACCAAGATTACTCTACCCAGCAAGGATCTCATTCAGGTTTGATGGAGAAATTAAAAACTTTACAGACAGGCAAAACCTGAGAGAGTTCAGCACCACCAAACCGGCTTTACAACAAATGCTAAAGGTTCTTTTCTAAGCAAGAAACACAAGAGAAGGAAAAGACCTACAATAACAAACCCAAAACAATTAAGAAAATGAGAATAGGAACATACATATCAATAATTACCTTAAATGTAAATGGATTAAATCCTCCACCAAAAGACAGAGACTGGCTGAATGGATACAAAAACAAGACCCATATATACGCTGTCTACAAGAAACCAACTTCAGACCTAGAAACACATACAGACTGAAAGTAAGGGGATGGAAAAAGATATTACATGCAAATGGAAACCAAAAGAAAGCTGGAGTACCAATTCTCATATCAGACAAACTAGACTTTAAAATAAAGACTATTGGAAGAGACAAAGAAGGACATTACATAATGATCAAGGGATCGATTCAAGGAGAAGATATAAAAATTGTAACTGTTTATGCACCTAACATGGGAGCACCTCAATACATAAGGCAAATACTAACATCCATAAAAGGGGAAATCAACAGTAACACATTCATAGTAGGAGATTTTAACACCCCACTTTCACCAATGGACAGATCACCCAAAATGAAAATAAGTAAGGAAACACAAGCTTTAAATGATGCATTAAACAAGATGGACTTAATTGATATTTATAGGACATTCCATCCAAAAACAACAGAATACACATTTTTCTCAAGGGCTCATGGAACATTCTCCAGAATAGATCATATCTTGAGTCACAAATCAAGCTTTGGTAAATTTAAGAAAATTGAAATTGTATCAAGTATCTTTTCCGACCACAACGCCATGAGACTAGATATCAATTACAGGAAAAGATCTGTAAAAAATACAAACCCATGGAGGCTAAACAATACACTACTTAATAACAAAGTGATCACTGAAGAAATCAAAGAGGAAATAAAAAAATACCTAGAAACCAATGACAATGGAGACACGACGACCCAAAACCTATGGGATGCAGCAAAAGCAATTCTAAGAGGGAAGTTTATAGCAATACAATCCTACCTTAAGAAACAGGAAACATCTCGAATAAACAACCTAACCTTGCACCTAAAGCAATAAGAGAAAGAAGAACAAAAACACCCCAAAGTTAGCAGATGGAAAGAATTCATAAAGATCAGAGCAGATATAAATGAAAAAGAAATGAAGGAAACGATAGAAAACATCAATAAAACAAAAAACTGGTTCTTTGAGAAGTTAAACAAAATTGATAAACCACTAGCCAGACTCATCAAAAAAAAAAAGGGAGAAGACTCAAATCAATAGAATTAGAAATGAAAAAGGAGAAGTAACAACTGACACTCCAGGAATACAAAAGATCATGAGAGATTACTACAAGCAACTCTATGCCAATAAAATGGACAACCTGGAAGAAATGGACAAATTCTTAGTAATACACAACCTCCAAGACTGAATCAGGAAGAAATAGAAAATATAAACAGACCAATCACAAGTACTGAAATTGAAACTGTGATTAAAAATCTTCCAACAAACAAAAGCTCAGGACCAGATGGCTTCACAGGTGAATTCTATCAAACATTTAGATAAGAGTGAACACCTATCCTTCTCAAACTCTTGCAAAATATAGTAGAGGGAGTAACACTCCCAAGCTCATTCTACGAGGCCACCATCACTTTGATACCAAAACCAGAAAAGGATGTCACAAAGAAAGAAAACTACACGCCAATATCATTGATGAATATAGATGCAAAAATCCTCAACAAAATACTAGCAAACAGAATCCAACAGCACATTAAGAGGATCATACACCATGATGAAGTGGGGTTTATTCCAGGAATGCAAGGATTCTTCAATATACACAAATCAATCAACGTGATACACCGTATTAACAAATTGAAGGAGAAAAACCATATGGTCATCTCAATAGATGCAGAGAAAGCTTTAGACAAAATTCAACACCCATTTATGATAAAAACCTGCAGAAAGTAGGCATACAGGGAACTCTCCTCAACATAATAAAGGCCATATGAGAAGCCTACAGCCAACATCATCCTCAATGGTGAAAGCATTTCCACTAAGATCAGGAAAAAGACAAGGTTGCCCACTCTCCCCACTCTTATTCAACATAGTTTTGAATGTTTTCACCACAGCAATCAGAGAAGAAAAGGAAATAAAAAGAATCCAAATCAGAAAAGAAGAAATAAAGCTGTCACGGTTTGCAGATGACATGAGAATCCTAAAGATGATACCAGAAAACTACTAAAGCTAATCAATGCATTTGGTAAAGTCGCAGGATACAAAATTAATGCAGAGAAATCTCTGGCATTCCTATACACTAATGATGAAAAATCTGAAAGTGAAATCAAGAAAACACTCCCAGTTACCATTGCAACAAAAAGAATAAGATATCTAGGAATAAACCTACCTAAGTAGACAAAAGACCTGTATGCAGAAAATTATAAGAAACAGATGAAATAAATTAAAGATGATACAAATAGATGGAGAGATATACCATGTTCTTGGATTCGAAGAATCAATATTGTGAAAATGAGTCTACTACCCAAAGCAATCTACAGATTCAATGCAATCCCTATCAAACTACCACTGGCATTTTTCACAGAACTGGAAGAAAAAATTTCACAATTTGTATGGAAACACAAAAGACCCCGAATAGCCAAAGCAATCTTGAGAACGAAAAACGGAGCTGGAGGAATCAGGCTCCCTGACTTCAGACTATACTACAAAGCTACAATAATCAAGACAGTATGGTACTGGCACAAAAACAGAAATATAGATCAATGGAACAGGATAGAAAGCCCAGAGATAAACCCATGCACATATGGTCACCTTATCTTTGATATAGGAGGCAGGAATGTACAGTGGAGAAAGGACAGCCTCTTCAATAAGTGGTGCTGGGAACACTGGACTGGTACATGTAAAAGTATGAGATTAGATCACTCCCTAACACCATACACAAAAATAAGCTCAAAATGGATTAAAGGCCTAAATGTAAGGCCAGAAACTATCAAACTCTTAGAGGAAAACATAGGCAGAACACTCTATGACATAAATCACAGCAAGATCCTTTTGGACCCACCTCCTAGAGAAATGGAAATAAAAACGAAAATAAACAAATGGGACCTAATGAAACTGCAAAGCTTTTGCACAGCAAAGGAAACCATAAACAAGACAAAAAGACAACCCTCAGAATGGGCGAAAATATTTGCAAATGACAGAGGATTAATCTCCAAAATTTACCAGCAGCCCATGCAGCTCAATAACAAAAAAAACAAACAACCCAATCCAAAAATGGGCGGAAGACCTAAATAGTCATTTCTCCAAAGTAGATATAGAGACTGCCAACAAACACATGAAAGAATGCTCAACATCATTAATCATTAGGGAAATACAAATCAAAACTACCATGAGATATCATCTCACAGCAGTCAGAATGGCCATCAGCAAAACATGTAGAAACAATAAATGCTGGAGAGGGTGTGGAGAAAAGGGAACCCTGTTGCACTGCTGGTGGGAATGTGAATTGGTAGAGCCACTATGGAGAACAGTATGGAGGTTCCTTAAAAAACTACAAATAGAACTACCATATGACCCAGCAATCCCACTACTGGGCATATACCCTGAGAAAACTATAATTCAAAATGAGTCATGTACCAAAATGTTCATTGCAGCTCTATTTACAATTGCCAGGACATGGCAGCAACCTAAGTGTCCATCAACAGATGAATGGATAAAGAAGATGTGGCACATATATGCAATGGAATATTACTCACCCATAAAAAGAAGCGAAATTGAGCTATTTGTAATGAGGTGGATAGACCTAGAGTCTGTCATACAGAGTGAAGTAAGTCAGAAGGAGAAAGACAAATACTGTATGCTAACACATATATATGGAATTAAAAAGAAATGTCATGAAGAACCTAGGGTTAAGACAAGAATAAAGACACAGACCTACTAGAGAATGGACTTGAGGGTATGGGGAGGGGGAAGGGTAAGCTGTGACAAAGTGAGAGATTGGCATGGACATATATACACTACCAAACGTAAAATAGATAGCTAGTGGGAAGCAGCCTCATAGCCCAGGGAGATCAGCTCGGTGCTTTGTGACCACCTAGAGGGGTGGAATAGGGAGGGTGGGAAGGAGGGAGATGCAAGAAGGAAGAGATATGGGAACATATGTATATGTATAACTGATTCAATTTGTTATAAAGCAGAAACTAACACACCATTGTAAAGCAATTATACTCCAATAAAAATGTTAAAAATTAATTAATTAATTTATAAAAAGAATATCATATTCAGTAAAGTAAGTCAGACGAAGACAAATATTCTATGATATCACTTATATGTGAAATTTAAAAAATAATACAAATGAATCTATATACAAAACAGAAACTTAGAGACATAAAACATAAACTTATGTTTACCAAAGAGGAAATGGGGGGGAGGTAGGATAAACTAGGAGTATAGGATTATCAGATACAAACTACAATATATAAAAAGATAAGCAACAAAGATTTACTGTATAGCACAGGGAATTATATTCAGTATCTTATAATAATCTGTAATGCAAAGAATCTGAAAAAATATATATATATCACTGAATCACTTTGCTGTACACCTGAAACTAACACAATATTATAAATTGAATATACTTCAATAAAAAGACAATTTCATTTACAACAGCATCAAAAAGAATAAAATTATTATAAATAAACTTGATCAAGGAGGTGAAAGAACTGTACAAAGAAAACTACCAAGCATTGATGAAAGAAATTTTAAAAGACATTAAAAAAATGGAAAGACCTCGTATATTCACTGGTAAGAAGGCTTAATACAATTAAGATGTCAATACTGTCCAAAGTGATCTACAAATTCAATGTGATACCTATCAAAATTCTAATGATCTTATTTTAAAAATAAGAAAAACCCATCCTAAAATTTATATTGAACCTCATGGGACCCTAAACAACCAAAACAATTTTGGAAATGAAGAACAATGTTGGAGGTCTCACACTTCCTGATTACAAATTTTACTACAAACTATGGTAATCAAAACAGTGTGGTACTGGCATAAAGACAAATTATATATATATATATATATATATATATATATATATATATATACACACACACACACCAAGGGAATAAAATAAAATACAGAGGCCAGAAATAAACTCTTACATATATGGTCAAATGATTTTTGACAAGGGTGCCAAGACCATCAATGAAGAAAGGACAATCTTTTCAACAAATGGTGCTGGGAAAACTGGATACCGACATGCAAAAGAATGAAATTGGGCCTTTATATCAGACGATATATAAAAATTAACACAAAGCTGATTTTTAAAAAGCCTAAATATAAGAGCTAAAGCTACAAAACTTTTAGAAGAAGACAGAGGAAAAGCTTCATCATGTTGGATTTGGTAATGATTTTTTTTTGGATATAACACTAAAAACATAGCCAACCAAAAAAAATTGCACTTCATCAAAATTTTTAAAATTTGTACTTCAAAAGACACTAAAAGGAAAGTGAAAAGGAACTCCACAGAATGGGAGAAAATATTTGCTAATCATATATCTGGTAAGATATTAATATCCAGAACACATAGAAAACACATACAATAAATACACATCAAAACAGTCAACCGAATTTTACAATACAGTGTCAGATGTTTCCAGATTGGATCTGGAAACAAAAAAGAATGATATTGGAAAAATGAGGAAATTCTAATAAAGTCTGTAGTTCAACCAAAATTAATTTCTTAGTTTTTATAACACTACTATGGTTATGTAAGGTGTCAACATTAGAGGAAGCTTGATGAGGGTTATATAGGAGTTCACTGTACAATTTCTTTAAGTCTAAAATTTTTCAAAATAAAAAGCTAAAAATAAAGCATAGGCTTTGGAAGCATACCACTTGGGTTGAATTCTAACTCTGCTTCTTACTATTTTGTAGTATTATAAAATTTGCCTAATCCTCCTGATCCTCTGTTGCCTTAGCCTAGAATGAGGATAGCAATAATACACACCTGGCATATTTGTTTAGAAGAATAAATGGGATAGTACTCGTAAAACACACATATAGTACTCAAACCTTAACTATCATTAAATACTATTATTTTTGTCCTGAAGAAATTTTAAATTTTAATGTAGTGTTTTCATAGATAGTTTCTGAGTTGTGTTTTACTTAGACATTCCCCACACTAAAACTAAAATAGTTTGCCTATTTTATTTTTACCCTGAGACTTTTATAGTTAATCTTTTATGTTAAATTTTTGGTCCATATGGAATTTATTTAAATGTAAAAAGTGAGCTTAAAGTCCACTTTTTTTTTTCTTTTACAGATGGCCAGCCATTTGCTGCAACAACACTGATGAATAATCCATTGTTTTTTCATGGATCAATCTTCATGCTCAGCAGCACACTAGGACACAAAAGTCTTTCAGCTACTTCTCCTTGTCCCCTACACCCACAATCTGAGTTTAGCAAAAACGGTGTATATTGAACAGTGTTGAAAAGCAGATGTGATCAGAGCACAGAATCTCATAAGTAGTGTCATAAACATCAACTGACCCATAAGTACACAGAGTTTCTAGAGTAAATATAGTTTCTATGGTAAATATGAAATATTCCTTCAGAGCAGTGAATTTCAAATCCATACCACAACAGACAGGCTCTTCTTCTCATCCTTCATCATATTTGCCAATCTTTTTGTTAAATTCTCTTCTTTGGTTTCTACGTCCAAGACAAGAGTTAGATGCTTGTTGCTATAATCCAAAGGAGTTGATGAGACCTGATATACATTCTCACTGTTTCCTACTAATTTCTCACTGCTCTCTTCTCCCTCTTTTTAACTATCTTCTGCTCTAAATTCTTTTTCTGAACTCTCATCCAAATTTAGTGCTCTTCAAAGTTTGTCTTTATTTCTCTTCTCATTTTAACTGCTCTCCTTGATTTTCTCCTTGAGAAAATGTATTCTCATGCATTCACATTATCAACTATTACCCATAGGTTTCTCATTACATATATAACATATCCCTCCAAGCCAGATCTCCTGACTCAAGTCAGGTTCCTAAGAGGCAGAACCTGCTTTCATGATAAAGCAAGTGAGGAAAGCAGAATAGGATAAAATGCTAAATAAGGATATGCATTCTGCTGCACACTAGTGGTATCATCTTGACTCAAGGTGATCAGCCTCTTGTACCCCTATGTGAGTCAGCTAGTAGCTTCTGGCTTCTCCTGGAGAGGTGTTGGAGATAGATCTCCTGGGACAAAATGGCTCCTGATCAGCAGAAGACAATTCTCTGAAGAAGAAGCAATCATGAGTCTTTAGCAGCTGTCTTTTAGTAATAAAAGCAACTGTGGGATTGGTGCACTTGTGAAGGGGATCTGGGAAGGCAAGGTGACTAATCCAACACTTGTACAGTCTGGATCCACTTACTTCTTATATTGGTTCACATTAACAAAGCACAGCTTCTCTTCAACTCTAATTCATCATAATTTCTTTAAAACTTCTAAGAGAAGAGTTAGTGGCAGGAATTACTACTCCCACTGCTATAGATGGTCCTGAGACTGTAACTGACACTCATCATCTCCCTCCTTCACTACCCATATTATATTCCCTCCATCTTGGCTAGTACTTCTGCTAGTTTAGGTGGCTTACCTAGTGGGATGACATAGATCCTCTTCTCTAAAGGTCCAGGTCTAAACAGCTGGTTCTTTTCCGATCATAGTTATTATACTTTTCCATTAACAGAAAAAAGATATCCCAGTAGAACTCTTAAGTCTTAACTATATTTCTCTATGCCCCACTATGTAGCAGCAGTCCCCCTCTTCATAATAATCAGATTCAATTACCCTTGTTTAGTGGTCTAAACACAACGATCACGAAGTAACAGGTGATAGCTGTATCTTTAAGTTTTGTGGGGCTCTCACTGTACCCCCTGATTAATGTGCATCCCCAGTGGACCCCAGGCTTTCTAGGAACACAAAGTCACAGGGATAAAAACCACAAAATGTCTCCAGGAGTCACTGGAAATCATGGCAAATGGAACCACTTTTATTTCAATTCCTTGATTGTTGGATCCATGAATTGGGACACATTACCATACAATGGTCTAAGTCTTAAGATGTATATCATATTCTGAAACAGAACATCTGATTCTCACTGCTGTGCCTTTAAGAAGCCCTTCTAGACAGTGTGTTAAGTTGAAGGACCAGCAATTTGCCTGGCCACATGCTCACTGCTATAACTCCTTTGTTGTAAAATGATTCCTTGAGCTGAGGCAATGTTAAATATCATACCACACTGGACATTTTATGAGGCCTCAGATAGTAACATTGGGCTGAGGCCCTGCAGCAGGAAAGCAAACTCACATCCAAAATGTGTGTTAGTCCAAATCAAAATGAAACGTCTTCCTTTCTAAGGTAGAATGGGATAGATTAATCAAAGCTGACTTCAAGTAACTAGATGGTCTCCTTAAGATATGATACTGTATCAAGGGGTTCAGCATCAGTCTCTGTTACTGGAAGATCAGAATACTCTGTAAAATCAGAAGTTAGATCAGCCTTAGTGAGGAGAGGCCCATGCAAGGCTTCTTTCTCTCCAACCTTACCTACTTCATTCGTGAACCTATTGTGAAAACACAGGGAATGCTGGGGACAGAGGCTGGCTGACATCTACCGTATATATCATCCTGTTCATTTGGTTGCTTGGGGGTCTTCTGCAGGAGACGTTTCCTGGTAACATTAACACACAATACAAAGATCCTCATAGTCTGTGTTCACTCCCATAGGTCACTCTACATCTTCCTTCCTCAGACCTTCTTGTCTTTAACCTTCCTATCTTGCTCCTTCCAGGACCCTGATCAACCAAGCAAGCCATTCATCACAGCCAAAGAGTTTATGTATATCTTTATCCTGGGCCACTCCTCTCTCCACGCATAGTAGATGATCAAGTACACTGCTCAAAGTTCCATCCACTGGGATAATGTCCCTTCCACTGTCTGTTATGATCACCCCCAAGGTGAGACCATAGTGCAGCAGCAGTCCATTTTTATCCTGGATCACTGTGCATAGGCCTACTCCTCTCTCCTTTACTCAATCTGGTTCATTCTACCTCTTAATAATCCCTTGAAATTATGCTTCTTCAAAATCATTGTCATTTCTTTAGTTCAAGCCCTCATATTTCTTACCTGGGCTATTAAATAAGGTCCTAATGTGATCTCTGTCTTGATTGTCTTTCTCTTCTAATTTTAACTCCAGTTTCTTCCAAAGAAAAAACAAAAAACAAATATGGTCATGTTACTTCATCAATTAAAATCATTTAATAACTCCCCATTACCTATGGAATAAAATCTAAACTTGTTAGTACAACATATAATATCCTTCACATCCTGTATAACATTCTCCTTTAGTTCAACTTTAACCATTATTCCCATGCACATGATGTCATAATAACAATCAAACAGTTTGCTCTTACCCAATCAGGCCACGTACTTTAATACATTCCAGCTTTCTCGTGTGTTGAAAATGCCCTTTCTTGCCCACTTCCTTAGAAAATGTCTGCTATAATTTCAAGACACAATTCACAAGTTACATACTCTGTTGAAGACTTCATTCTTTATGGTAAAAACTCCCTCCACATGTTCATACCTCTTATGTTGTATGGAATATATTTTTATATAACTATCCCCTCACTAGTCTGTGAGCTTCCGGAGGCTAAGAACTATACTTTAAATATAACTCCATCCTCTGCACCTAGCAGAGTCTAGCCTTCACTGAAATTAATCAGTTGTATGATTATACTGTCCTCTAGGGAGGTGAGGCCTGGAATCCTCAGGCAATGAAGCCATTAGGTCCCAGTGTGAAATTATAATGGATTCTGAAGGCTTTAATCAGGAATTCAAGCTCAAATGTCTTTAGGGATCAGGAAGGTCACAGAATTGTGTGAATTGGCTATAAGTAATGATCAGAGAGTAATGAGGCCAGGAGCAAATTTATGGGACTATCTGCTCTACCTAATAGTAATTTCAAAGCTAGTTAAAGCAAACATAAGTACACCAAACTGATCAATTAAAGCCCAACCACAGCCCTCATGTGTCTTGAGGTCCTCAGATAAGATATCCCCAGTCTACAACCTGCTAAGACTATTTTATCATGTGCAGTTATGGGCAAGTGTGTAAGTTCACATATTCTGAAACAAGTTCAGTCAAATTCCAATCAGTTTGTGTGACCTGAAATCACATGGTTCACACCCCACTTCATTCACATATGAGAAACAGAGCTGTAGAACAGCATACTCATTTTATCTCAGTGGTTGTTAGTCTTCAGCTGGATGAGAACTTGAGTTTCATGGGATTGGCACACTTAACAAGACTTTCTCCAGGGTAGCGCAAAACAAATATGAGACTTGAAGTCAAATAGCATGCATTTTCAGTCAGGAACCTGATTCTAACAAGGTGTCTTTGACAAACTGCATAACTTTTCTGAGCTTCAATTCTGTTATCTGTAAAATGGAATTATTAATATCTACTTCACAATGTTGCTGAGAAAATTACATGAAAGCTGCAACTGTAAAAACAGCACAGTGTCTGGTACATGGTAGGTGCTAGATAAATTTTATTTAGGACTGAATATGGGTCTTGTTTATTTACACCCCAAATCTGAAAACAAGCCTGCAACACAAGACTCTTCTGCCAAAAAGACACAGTAAATGGGATGGTATATACAAAATTCTTTGAGATCCTTAGAGGATGTTTGGGAGTGAATACTAAGCATGATCCTAGAGAAAGTATTGCAGAGTCCATGTCTACGGGACAGTGTTGAAATCCAAATGCTTTTCGGCTTCAGGACATCTTCCAGGATATCTTCATTTCCCTGGCCATTATCAGAGGAATCAGGACATTCAACCTCATTTCTGACTTCCATTATTGACTGATGGGCTTGGATGGATAGCTGACACTCACCGGCAGAAATCATAGTTTCCCCTCAGCCTTCTCCTCTGAGAGCCAGCACAAGCTTTCCTGAATCCAACACTGGATCACTCCCAAGGTAATTTGCTTAGCAAAAGTAGGCAGTTTTCATACACCGTGCTCAGCTTGA
The DNA here is from genome assembly GCF_059928025.1 of Delphinapterus leucas. NCBI lineage: Eukaryota > Metazoa > Chordata > Mammalia > Artiodactyla > Monodontidae > Delphinapterus > Delphinapterus leucas. The sequence goes on along the minus strand of NC_143135.1, from coordinate 86,212,319 downwards.
GTTCACCTTTCTAACCTTCAAATATTAAAACTCACCCCCACAGAAAATGATTCTGGGAGCCTAATCAGAATTCCTGCTTCCTGTTCTGAGATGGGCCTTTTCTTCTCATCACGCATGTTCATTCCAGTAGACATTGACCCCAAGAGTAATTGGTTTCCAATAATACTTCCATTTATTATTCCTATTTTAGAAAGAAAAAGAGATCCCAAAATATTTCAAGAGAACAGTCTTAAACATTTACAACTAGAGAGAAGTTTCTTTCAATAAAGGCATTTAAATCTTCTCTGCAATGGGATATTTTTAAAACATAACTTCAACAAGCTGAAAGGAGGGCATAGGTTTTATGTTTATAAAAATGTTTTTATTTTTATTTCTATGAGTTCAAAACAAGACAATGAGGTTTAAACTCTAAAAGAAGGAAGCATGTAAGGGTATAAGGAAAAACTTTCTGAAAAAAAAATGACTGAAAGAGGCCCTCTGTCTTTTCTAGAAGGTTTTTTAAACCTAGGAACATTTAGTCAAACATTTATTAAATATGTACCATGTACCAGTCATTCTGATCAATGAAACGTGGAATGTAAATGACAAATGTAAGATGAAGACCTTGCTTTCAATAAACTTGCCATCAAGCTGGGAGTAGAAAACCTAGTGTGCATGAAATTAAAAGGAAGTTAAGCAATTAACAACGAATTTTGTGTTGACTAGAAGCATAAATGGGAGATTAGAGAGGGGAAAGCAATCTGTGGAGTAGATTAGCTGAAGGAAGATTTATTGAGCTTGCCCTCAGATACAGAGATTTCAGTGAGTGGAATAGAGGCTAAAGAGTTGCAGATGGGGAGAACAACAGGTGCAAATATCCAGACAAGATACTGATGAAGTGATCAGTATGTCAGGAGCAGAGGGCATCTTTGGACGAGGACCAGTGATACTGAGAGAGAGGTATCAGATTAGGAAAAGCTATAAAAACTGGACTGAAGTATCTAAACAGAGAAAAATTTAGGGTCAATTTTTGGTTATAGAGTAGAGGAATAAATAATGAATATGGAGATTTGAAATCATGGACAGATTTTCAGGAAGAGATCTCTGAGTTTATACACATATGAAAAGGGGAAGAGAGAGAGACTGGAGCCAGGGATAAGTAGTAAGAAGGCTGTTGATATAATTCAAGTATGAAGTAGGAGGATGGAAAATCTGGAAGATTTTTAAAGACAAAAAATAATTAAACTTTTACAGAGGAAAGAATGGAAGGGAAAGATCCAAAGGTTTCTGAACTTCCAATGATTTCCATGAGTTTTGGGCTTGGGAAGAGAAGAGTGGTGATGGAAGGAAAGGAAGATGTCAAGCATGACTTTTACCTTTCTGGCTTAAGACACTGGATGAATGTATAGTATTATTAGAAAAGTACTGGGATTGATAGGTAAATTGACAGGATTGATAAGTAAGTTAAATTCAATTCTGACATGGTGAATTTGAGATGTCTTTGAAACATCCAAGTGAAAGTGTTGATTAAGTGGTTGGAAATGCAGCCAAGTATTCAGACAAGAGGTCAGGGTAGGACAGTGATTCTCAACTAAGAGTGACTTTACCCAGGGGACAGCTGACAATGTTTACAAAAATTTTGATTGTCACAGTTGGAGATGGAAGGGTTGTTACTGGTAATTAGGGGCCAGAGATGCTGCTAAACATCCTGCAATGCATAGGACAGCCCCTTCACAACAAAGAATGATCCAGCCTCAAATATCAATAATGCCAAGCTTTAGAAATCCTGGGGCAGATTTGAGAAATATCAGCATGTACATGGAAATTAAATCTGTGACCATAATGAGACTAGAGAGTGAGAAAAAAGTTAGGTTGGAGTCTTGAGAAATTTTGAATGGCCAGATGGAAGAGGATGAGCCAGAAAAGAAAACCTAAAATAAGGAGATACCAGAGAAATAAAAGGAAAACCAGTAGGTGGGGGTCACAGCAACCATGTTAAGAAGTGTTTCTGAAGGAGGGAGATATTCATCAAGAAAAAGACGAAAATATATCCATTGGATTTAGAAAAATGAAAGTAGCTAGTGACCTTAGAGAAAGCAGTTTCTCTGGCATACTAGTGATGAAAGCTAAATTTAAGTGAATGGAGGAGAAAGAAAATAGAGATCCTTTGGGCTATGATGAGACTAAAGACTAGGAGAAAGTGTTTTGAAAGGTTTGTTGGTTATCCACACTGCTTCTTTTAAGATGGAAGGGTCATGCTTAAATAAAAAGTAAAAGATCTAGTTAGAAGTAAAAGTGTTAATATATAGAAGGCAGAGTTTTTCAAGACTGGGTAATAAAACAGGAAGTCATGAAATCATTTTAGTGGATTGCAAGTTGCATTTTTTGGAAACATGAAATTCAATATGACATAATAGGATAGGACATAATGGAGACTATCCTATAAAATATTATTTCATGAAACTATTGTTTCAGTTCTGGTGTGCAAGTATGTGTCTTTAGTTTGCAATTTGGGTAACTAAGTGAACATAGAGAATGAAGGTGTAAGAATTATCCTCCAGGTGAAGGTCTAGATAACTTGGAGGATAATGGTATTGTAATGGAAATGTAATAATAAGGGAATAAAGTAATGGAGCAGAAGGTAGAAATGAAGACGGATTTAAGACAAAAATAGATCATTCAGCCCCAGTATTCATAACAGTATTATTTACAATAGCAAAGACATGGATGCAACCTAAAAGTCCATCAGCACATGAATAGATAAAAAAGATGTGATACATATATAAATATATATACATATATACACACACAATAGAATATATATATACATACAATGGAATATTGCTCATAAAAAGAGAATGAAATAATGCCATTTGCACCAACATGGATGGACTTAGAGATTATCATACTAAGTGAATTAAGTCAGACAGAGAAAGACAAATATCATATGATATCACTTATATGTGGAATCTAACATATGACACAAATGAACTTATTTGTAAAACAGAAATGAACTCATATCAGGAGTTTGGGATTAACAGATACATACCACTATATATAAAATAGGTAAACAAAAAGGACATGCTGTATAGCACTGGGAACTATACGCAATATCTTTTAATAACCTACAGTGGAAAAGAATCTGAAAAATAAAAAATATACATGTATATATGTATAGATGAATCACTTTGCTGTACACCTGAAACATTGTAAATCAACTATACTTCAATTAAAAAATAGAATATTCAGGTAAAGGTATACTATACACAGCTACACAGTCCCTTATAAGGCTAGATGGGTAGACGATCTTCTTAGGTTCTCTTTTATTTATTTTTTGCGGTACGCGGGCCTCTCACTGTTGTGGCCTCTCCCGTTGCGGAGCACAGGCTCTGGATGCGCAGGCTCAGTGGCCATGGCTCACGGGTCTAGCCGCTTCGCGGCATGTGGGATCTTCCCGGACTGGGGCACGAACTCGTGTCCCCTGCATCGGCAGGCGGACTCTCAACCACTGCGCCACCAAGGAAGCCCATTCTTAGGTGCTCTTAAAGCCCACTGCCCTTATGCAATAACTATAATGCAACTGCTCATTTTTTTGTCCATCTCCCTTCTTACACAGTGAGCACCACGAGACCAGGAGCTACTGGTTATTCCAATTTCTAGTATAGTATCTGGCACATAGTAGGTGTTCATTTAATGTTGATTTTGTGAATAACTTAAAGATGTGACATTGAAATCACAGAGTTTAAAAGATTATGATGATGAGCTATTTATAATATAGCTTTAGACCTTACCAGAGACAAACCAAATGTGGAAAAGCCACAGGCTACAAACTTAATTCCAGAAAGCAATTACCATCAGAAACCTGGGTATGCATCCTGTATCAGTCAGCTTTATTGGTTGCAACAGAAACCAACTCTGGCTGACATAAGCAAAAACAAATTTTTTGAAAGGCTACTGGGTAGTTCATAGTTGCCAGGAAGGCCAGGTTTGGAAAACAGTCAAGAATAAAGGAAGCTAATACATTAACCTGGATTACAGCCAAAATCCCCACACCACAAAACCATCTGCTGAGGACACTGTCACCTCCCAACCCCAGACTCCCACCACCATTATGGGCACCAGTCAGTGGATACAGCCATTGTGCTGCTATGGCTGTTTCCCCTGAAAACTGATGTTACTGTTCTTCATGTTCCTCCATCTCAGCTACTTAGCACTTCTAGCTCCTGGATCAAGATGCAAGGTGGTTGTATGTGGTTGGCAGAGCCTAAACTATGTGCCTAAGCCGTAACTGAAAGGGAGGCTGGGAAACTGAATATCTGAACATTTTAAGCTTTCATAGAGAGACAGGCTCATAAGACATTTCCAAACAGAAGAAGATATTAAGCTGTCAAAATAAGTGACAAAAGTCCATTACATAATGAATGACATATAATCCAATAGTCTAAAGCTACTGTTAGTCACTAGCCCCCTATGCCACCTTTGAACAAAGCTGAGTGCAATGGAAAGTCTTTAGCTGCAAATGTAAAAGGCACAGTCTGTTATATCTGATTAGATTTACTCTTGAATGGTGCACAGATGCTAGATCACCCTGAAATGATAGGTAGATTCACCCTTTAATAGAAATCACTGACCCTGAGATTTATGTCTTCTTTCCTTAAAAATACAGCTGCCACCATTTCAGGTTATTGGTAGATGATTTTGGCTTCTTAGTTTAAACAGAGCCAGCCACTTCAGTAATTGCCTTGGAGTCAGTGTTGAAAATTTCCAGCCATCTGTACCTGCCACTTGTAGTGACCCTCATGAAGATGTCCTGCCTCTCTGGCATCCATTTGAAATGTTCCTGCCTCATGTCAACCCTGCCTTCATCTCTGCTAGTTTTCTGGCAACACGCTTGTAACCAGGCTGGTGCCTGCACACTCCACTGGGCATGCCTGTTTATTTCATTTAGGATAAGAGTGGATTTTCACCACACAGACATACATCCATTTACCTTTCCTAAAACATCTTTAGAAAATCTGCATAAGGAGGAAAGTGCTTTGCAAATCTCAGCACCTATATAGAATGAGCCAATTACAGCTCAGCCTTATTTTGTACCCTGTAACTTCACCATCCCTCAGTAATCCTCTGTCAAAAATGAAGCATATGATAAAATCTTTAAAGAGCTTCATCAAATGATGGTTATTACCTCTTATTCAGAAAAAGAATGATGTGTTTGCATTAATAAATCCCAGGTACAAAAAGACAAAGTGAGAAACAAATAAATAATTATTTTGTTCCAAATAATTTTTGCTCTAATAAAAAAATTATAGACTTCTTCCATATATTCAACTTAAACTTCAATGCATTTAGATTTTTAGATACATAAAAGTTTTCACACATTAGAAACACATCTTACAAAGCAATCTATATATCTATTAAGGAAAGTTTATGTGATATTTTCATATGCATTTCTAGAATTTATGGTAAACAAAGGATGTTTCACCCTTAAATGCATCAGTCACTGCAGCCACCCTGCACAGTGGGCCCTGAGGGGAATACAGATGGAGAAAAAACAGGATATTAGCCCTAGATAGTTAAGGTACATGTCAAAGGAGTGATTTAAATAAGTCCAGATTCTTGCAACTTCCCACTCACAGAAAAGTACTAAAATCATTAACTTGAGATGTCTGTATTTGTGATTACAGTAATCTTTTGATGTTCGACTACATGGAGTTTTTTAGCAAAAACTCCTACATATCCTGGCTCATCCTTTACATCTTTGGAACAGCCCCTCAGAGCTGAGAGGTTGTATCCCAGGCATAAGTCCTCAGGAAGTCCACAGAACAAAACATAATTCTCAGTGTTTAGGTTATGTTTTTTTTTATTCAGTCAACAAGTTTAAACCTCAAAAACTGGATATGCTAGAAGTTAAGAACCATATCCATTTCCTTCCTTAAACAAGTTTTTTGGGTAGGGATTGACCAAAATGACAACATAGGAGGCTCCTGAACTCCTGTCTTCCCACAGACACAGCAAATATACAACTACACACAGAGCAATTACCTCTGAAAGAAAACCAGAAACAAGCTGAAGGGCTGACTCCTACACATCAGGAGGATGAGAAAATATCCACACTGAAATAGCTAGGAAAGGTTGAGACACACTCTCACCATAAAGCCCACCTTGGTATAGCATCATACAAACAGGAGGAAAGTCCCAAATCCCAGCTTCTCTTTGAACAGTGAAGGATTTGGACCCTACATGGCATCCCACCTTTTAAGACTCCCACCAAAAGGGTGAGCCCCCAAAACTCCTAACTCTGAAAGCCAACCAGGCTTGCATCCATGAGACTACAAAGCCATAGCAAACAAAGAAGCAGTTGTTAATGGTCAGTGAGGACTCACCACAGCACAGGGCCAAGTGCACTGGTAGTAGGGAAAAAATGTCTATCTCCCAGTCTTTCCCTGAAACAGGTCTATCTGCATACATTTGAAAGCTGTTGCATGAGGGCTGGGTTTCTCATTTATTAGCACACATCTAAGGGCAGTCTGTAATCCTCCCAGAGTTGAGGAAAACCAACAAACACTCCCCCTGCCATTTCTCTCCAGCCTACTCTAAGTCAGCAGTATCTCCTTGAAAGAAGCCTATACACATGTCTGCACCCCAGCTTTTGCACTACTGCCCAAGAATGAACACCCAGATTGCCTGGCTCTGATAGCCAATGGCGCTTTTGTTCAGAAGGCTCACAGGACTGTAGCAAACAAAGAAGTAGTTCTAAACTGGCTATCCACCCAGGGCTCAGTACAGCGAGAACAGACAAAAATGTCCATATCTCAGTCTTTCCCTAAAAGGGATTCATCTGCATACTTTAAAACATGCTGGTTGTGGGTCAGGATTCCAAGTTAGCATACATTTAAGGACTGGCTATATTCCTCCCTGGAGATGAGGGAATCTGGTGGACATTACCCTGCCTTCTTCTTATAGGTAACATCAAGTCACCAGTATCTCCCTAGAAGGAGCTTGTACATACATCTGGTGCCAGAGCTTTAGCAGCTGTTAAGAAAAAAAGAACATGGAAATAAACCCATTCATATATGGTCAATTAATTTTTGACAAAGGAGCCAAGAATATACAATGGGGAAAGGATAGTCCCTTCAATATATGGTGTTGGGAGAAAGAAAATTGTTAACTGCTGGCAAAGATCATGTGCTGTGAGGGATACCCAGAGCAAAAATAGACAGTTCAGAGGAAAAAAGTGTCTATTAGGGTAAGGCCAAAGAGCAAAATGAACACAGAGAACAAAGGTTACTTCTATAAGGCTGGGAGCAGAACACACTGGCCATGTGGACTGCTGAGGAGACTCCTGAGGTTTGGAGACCACAGGCTTGACATTTCGGAAATGGTTGGTTTTCAAGGTTCTTCCTCCTAATGCTGTGATTCTCTGAAGTTTTTACAGGGTTTAGGAGAGAGCAAAATTAGATGTTTCTGGAATCTGGAAAAGATGGCAGAGTAGAAGGACTTGAGATCACCTCCTCTCATGAAAACAGCAAAGTCTCAAACAACTGCTGAACAACCATTGACAAAAAAGACTGAAACCTACCAAAAAAGATATTTTACATTCAAAGACAAGGAAGAAGCCACAATTAAATGGTAGGCGGGCCGCTTTCATGACATAATCCCATCCCATACCTGACCCACAAACTGGAAAATATATTGTAGAGGTTCTCCCACAAGAGTGAGCATCCTGAACCCAACATCAGCCTCCCCAGTATGAGGTCTTGCATCAGGAGTAGGAACCCCCAGAGCATTTGGCTTTGAAGACCAGGGTATTTGAGTACAGGAGTTCCACAGGACTGGGGGAAACAGAGACTCCACTCTTGGAGGGAGCACACAAGGTTTCACATACACTGGGACCCAGCCCAAAACAGTAACTCCATGGGAGCTGGGGCTGGACCTACCTACAAGTCTTGGTGGGTCTCCTGGGGAGGCAAGGGTCAGCTGTGGCTCACTGGGGGCAGGGAGTGTGGAGCAAGGACACAGGTGACAGAAAACACAGAGAATATTGAATAGCATGAGCTCTCCCAGAGGTCACCTATTTGGCATCAATACCTAGCCCTACCCAATAACCTACAGGCTCCAGTGCTGGAACATCTCAGGCCAAACAACCAGCAGGTTAGGAACACACACCCACCCATCAGTAGACAGGGTGTCTAATGCCATAATGAGCTCACAGCCACCTCTAAACACACCCCTTCACATGGCCCTGCCCATAAGAGGACAAGACCCAGCTCCACCCATCAGTGGGCAAGTTCCAGTCCCTCCCACCAGGAACCCTGCACAAGTCTCAGGAGCAATCTCACCCACCAGAGGGCAGACTCCAGAAGCAAGAGGAACTACAATCCTCCATTCAGCAGAAAGGAGACCAAAAACACAGAAAGTTAGACAAAATGAGATGGCAGAGAAATATGATCCAGATGAAGGAACAAGAAAAAAACTCACAAGAACAACTAAATGAAGCTGAGACAGGCAACATACACAAAAATGAATTTAGAGTAGTGATAGTAAAGATGATCCAAGATCTCAAAAAAGAAAGGAGGCACAGACCAAGAAGTTACAAGAGATGATTAACAAAGAGCTAGAATATTTAAAGAACAAACAAACCAAGATGAACAATACAATAACTGAAATGAAAAATACACTAGGAAGTCAATGGCAGAATAACTGAGGGAGAAGAATGGGAAAGTGAGCTGGCAGACAAAATAGTGGAAATCACTGCCATGGAACAGAAAAGAGAAAAAAGAATGAAATGAGGACAGTCTCAGAGACATCTGGGACAACATTAAATGCACCAACATTTGCATCATAGGGGTCCCAGAAGGAGATGAGAGAGAGAAAGGACCTGAGAAAATATTTGAAGAGATATAACCAAAAACTTCCCTGGGAAAACAGACACTCAAGTCCAAGAAGCACAGAGGGTCCATCCAAGATAAACCCAAGGAGGGACATGCTGAGACACATATTAATCAAACGGAAGAAAATTAAAGACAAAGAAAAAATATTAAAAGCAGCAAGGGAAAAGCAACAAATAACATACAAGGGAATTCCCATAAGGTTATCAGCTGATTTTTCAGCACAAACCCTGCAGGCCAGAAGGGAGAGGCATGATATATTTAAAGTGATGAAAGGGAAGAACCTACAGCCAATAATACTCTACCCAGGAGACTCTCATTCAGATTTGATGAAGAAATCAAAAGTTTACAGACAAGCAAAAGCTAAGAGAATTCAGCACCACCAAACCAGTTTTACAACAAATCCTAAAGGAATTTCTCTAGGCATAAAAGAAAAAGTCACAACTAGAATCAAGAAAATTATAAATGAGAAAGCTCACCAGTAAAGGCAAACATACAGCAAAGGTAGGAAATAATCCACACAAAAATATGATATAAAAACCAGCAATCATGAGAAGAGCACAAATGCAGGATACTGGAAATGCACTGGAAATTAAGAGACCAGCAACTTAAAACAATCTTGTACATATATAGACTGCTATATCAAAACCTGATGTGAACCACAAACCAAAAATCTACAGTAGATACACACACAAAAAAAGAAAAAGCAATCCAAACAAACACTAAAGATAGACATCAAATCACAAGAGAAGAGTGCTTATAGGAGCACCTCAATATATAAGGCAAGTGCTAAGAGCCATAAAAGGGAAAATTGACAAATAACATAATTATAGTGGGGGACTTTAACTCACCACTTACACCAATGGACAGATCATGCAGACAGAAAATTAATATAGAAACAAAAGCCTTGAATGACACATTACAGCAGTTGGACTTAGTTGATATTTACAGAGCATACCAACTGAAAGCAGCAGAATGCACATTCCTCTCAAGTGCACATGGAACGTTCTCCAGGATAGACCACATGCTGGTCCAAAAATCACACCTCAGCAAATTTAAGAACACTGAAATCGTTTCAAGCATCTTTTCTGACCACAATGTTATGACATTAGAAATAAATTAAAGGAAATAAACTATAAAAAACACAAATACATGAAGGCTAAACACTATGTTACTAAACAACAAATGGATCACTGAAGAAATCAAAGAGGAAATCAAAAAATACCTAGAAACAAATGACAATGAAAACACAACAGTCCAAAACCTATGGGATGCAGCAAAAGCAGTTCTAAGAGGGAAGCTTATAGCAATACAATCTTAGCTCTGGAAACAAGAAAAATCTCAAATAAACAACCTAACCTTGCACCTAAAACAACTAGAGTAAGAGGAACAAACAAAGCCCAAAGTTAGTAGAAGGTAAGAAATCATAAATATCAGAGCAGAAATAAATGAAATAAGGATGAAGAAAACAGTAGAAAAGAGCAATGAAACTAAAAGCTGGTTCTTTTAGAAGATAAACAAAATTGACAAACCTTTAGCCAGACTCATCAAGAAAAATGAGAGAGGGCTGAAATATGTAAATTTAGAAATGAAAAGGAGAAGTTACAATGGACACCACAGAAATACCAAGGATTACAAGAGACTACAACAAGCAACCAGATGCCAATAAAATGGACAACCTAGAAGAAATGGACAAATCTTAGAAAGGTACAACCTTCCAAGACTGAATGAGGAAGAAATAGAAAATATGAACAGGCCAATCACAAATACTGAAGTTGAAACTGTGATTTAAAAACTCCCAACAAACAAAAGTCCAGGACCAGATGACTTCACAGACAAATTCTATCAGACATTTAGAGAATAGTTAACACCTTCCCTTCTGAAACTCTTCCCAAAATTTGCAGAGGAAACTCATTTTACAAGGTCACCATCACCCTGAAACCAAAACCAGACAAAGATATCACACATAGAAGAAAATTACAGGCCAATATCACTGATGAACATAGACTCAAAAATACTCAACAAAATAGTAGCAAACAGAATCCAACAACATATTAAAAGGATCATTCACCATGATCAAGTGGAATCTATTCCAGGGGTGCAAAGATTCTTCAATATATACAAATTAATCAATATGATACACCACATAAACAAACTGAAGAATAAAAACCATATGATCATTTCAATAGATGCAGAAAAAGCTTTGACAAAATTCAACGCCCATTTGGATTAAAAAAAAAAAACCTCCAGAAAGTGGACATAGACAGAACCTACCTCAACATAATAAAGGCTATATACAATAAACCCACAGCAAACGTCAACACAACAGTGAAAAACGTATTTCCTCTAAAATCAGGAACAAGGCAAGGATGTCCATTCTCACCAATTTATTCAACATAGTTTTGGAATTCCTAGCCATGGCAATCAGAGAATTGAAAGAAATAAAAGGAATCCAAATCAGAAAAGAAGTAAAACTGTCACTGTTTGCAGATGACAAGATACTATACATAAAAATCCTAAAGATGCTACCAGAAAACTACTAGAGCTCATCAATGAATTCCGTAAAGTTGCAGGATACAAACTTAGCACACAGAAATCTCTTGCATTCCTATACACTAACAATGAAAGATCAGGTAGAGTAATTAAGGAAACAATTCCATCTACCAACACATCAAAAAAGAATATAATACCTAGGAATAAACCTACCTAAGGAGGCAAAAGACCTGTAGTCAGAAAACTATAAGATACTGATGAAAGAAATCAAAGGTGACACAAACAGATGGAGAGATATACCATGTTCTTGGATTGGAAGAAACAATATTGTGGAAATGACTGTACTACCCAAAGCAATCTACAGATTCAGTGCAATCCCTATCAAATTACTGATAGTATTTTTCACAGAATTAGAACAAAAATATTTTAGAATTTGTATGGAAATACAAAAGACCCCAAATAGCCAAATCAATCTTGAAAAAGAAAAATGGAGCTGCAGGAATCAGGCTCCCAGACTTCAGACTATACTACAAAACTATAGTTATCAAAACAGTATGGTACTGGCACAAAAACAGAAATATAGATTAATGGAACAGGATAGAAAGTCCAGAGATAAATCCAAGCACCTATGGTCACCTAATAGATGACAAAGGAGGCAAGAATATACAATGGAGAAAAGAGAGTCTCTTCAATAAGTGGTGCTGGGAAAACTGGACAGCTACATGTAAAAGATTGAAATTAGAACACTCCCTAACACCACACACAAAAATAAACTCCAAATGGATTAAAGACCTAAATGTAAGGCTGGACACTCTAAAACTCTTAGAGAAAAACCCAGGCAGAACAGTCTTTGACATAAATCGCAGCAAGATCTTTTTTGACCCACCTCCTAAAGTAATGAAAATAAAAACAAAAAGAAATAAATGGGACCTAATTTAACTTAAGAGCTTAATTAGGAAAGGAAAGGAAACCATAAACAAGACAAAAAACAACCCACAGAACTGGAGAAAATATTTGCAAACAAAGCAACCGACAAAGGATTAATCTCCAAAATATACAAACAGTTCATGCAGCTGAATATCAGAAAAACAAACAACTAAATCAAAAAATGGGCAGAAGACCTAAATAGACATTTCTCCAAAGAAGACATACAGATGACCAAAAAATCACATGAAAAGATGCTCAACATCACTAATTATTAGAGAAATGCAAGTCAAAACTACAACGTGGTATCACCTCACACCAGTCAGAATGGCCATCATCAAAATGCCTACAAACAATAAATGCTGGAGAGAGTGTGGAGAAAAGGGAACCCTCCTACACTGTTGGTGAGAATGTAAATTGGTAAAACCACTATGGAAAATACTATGAAGTTTCCTTAAATAAACTAAAAATAAAGCTGCCACATGATCCAGCAATCCCACTCCTTGGCATATATCCAGAGAAAATCATAATTTGAAAATATGCATGCACCCCAATGTTCATTGCAGAACTATTTACAATAGCCAATACATAGAAGTGACCTAAATGTCCATCAGCAGAGGAATGGATAAAAACAATGTGGTACATATACACAATTGAATATTACTTAGCCATAAAAAAGAATGAAATAATGTCATCTGCAGCACGTGGATGGTCTTAGAGACTGTCATACTGAGTGAAGGAAGTGAGACACAGAAAGACAAATATCATATATTACTTTTACATGGAATCTAAAAAGTGATACAAATAAACTTACTTACAAAACAGAAACAGACTTACAGATATTAAAAAAAAAAACTTATGGTTACCAAAGGGGAGACGTGGTGGGGGAAGGGATAAATCAAGATCTTGGGATTAACATACACATACTAATATATATAAAATAGATAACCAACAAGGATCTATGGTATAACACAGGGAACTCTACTCAGTATTCTGTGATAACCTATATGAGAATAGAATCTGAAAAGAATATATATATATGTATAACTGATTCTCTTTGCTGTACACCTGAAACTAACACAACATTGTAAATCAACTGTAATCCAATAATAACTTTTTAAAAAGTGGTGTTGGGAAACCTGATAACCACATCCAAAAGAATAAACCTGGATTCCTCTCTTATACCATTCACAAAAATCACCTCAAATGGATTAAAGACTTGAATTAAGACCTGAAACTGTAAAACTCTTAGAATAAAACACAGGAGATCATTTTTTTGGATTTGACACTGAAAATAAAGGCAACCAAAGAAAAAATAAACAAGTGGGACTACATCAAACTAAAAAGCTTCTGCCTAGTGAAAGAAACCATCATCAGAATGAAAAGGCAATGTATTGAGTGGAAGTATTAAATATTAGCAAACCACATATTCAATAAAGTGTTGATATCCAAAATATACAAGGAACTTACAAAACTCAATAGCTATAAAATAAACAACCCAGTTAAAAAATGGGAAGATACCTAAATAGACATTTTTCCAAGGAAGATATACAAATGGCCAAGAGTAACACGAAAAGGTGCTCAACATCACTAATAATCAAGGAAATGCAAAGCAAAACCACAATCACCTCACACCTGTTAGAATGGCTATTGTCCAAAAGACAAGAGGTAATGAATTCTGATGGGAATGTGGAGGAAAGGGAACCCTTGGACACAGTTGGTGGGAATGTAAACTGGCAGAGCCACAATGGAAAGCAGTATGGAGGTTTCTCAAAAAATTAAAAATCCCACTTCTGGGTATATATCCAAAGGAAATGAAATCATTATCACACACACACACACACAAATCTATACTCCCATGTTCATTGCAGCATTATTCACAATAGCTAAGGTATGGAAACACTCTAAGTATCCATCAATGGATGAATAGATCAAGAAAATGTGACAGACAGACAGATAGATAGATAGATGATAGGTAGATAGATATAGATAGATAGATAGATAGATAGATGATAGATAGATGGATATAGATAGATATATAGGCACACACAATGGAATATTATTCAGCCTTTAAAAAGATGGAAATCCTGCCATTCATGACAACATGGATGAACCTGGAGGGCATTGCTAAGTGAAATAAATCAGAGAAATGCAAATACTGTATGTATCACTTATATTTGGAATCTATTTAAAAAGTCAAACTCATAGAAACAGAATTGAAAAGTGGTTGCCAGTTGAATGGACATATATATATACACTACCAAATGTAAAATAGATAGCTAGTGGGAAGCAGCCACATAGCACAGGGAGATCAGCTTGGTGCTTTGTGACTACCTAGAGGGGTGGGATAGGGAGGGTGGGAGGGAGACGCAAGAGGGAGGAGATATGGGGATATATGTATATGTATAGCTGATTAACTCTGTTATAAAGCAGAAACTAACACACCATTGTAAAGCAATTATACTCCAATAAAGATGTTAAAAAAAAGAAATGGAGTAGCAAACTGGGCTGAGGGTTGGGAAAAATAGGGATGTCTTGGTAAAAGGGTACAAACTCTCAGCTGTAAGATGAATAAGATCTGAGGATCTACTGTATAACACGGTAACTATTGTTGATAATGCTATTGTATAACTAAAATATGCGAAGAGAGTAGAATTTCAATGATCTCACCAAAAGAGACAAACGTGAAGTGATGGATATGTTAATTAACTAGATGGAGAGAATACTTTCATAATGTATATGTATATCAAATCACCACATTGTGCACTTTAAATATCTTATAACTTCGTCAATTATACCTCAGTAAAGGAGAACAATTTTTTTCTTGTAAAAATAGTTTTATCTTTAATTAACCTGAATATTGGATAACAGATTTCACTCTTTTTTTTCACTCTAATCTCATTTTAAGATTCTTCCATGTTGCTGAGTGTGCTTCTCACTCCTAACTGCTGCAGAGCAGACATAGACAGCAGCCACCATAAAGGTGGTTCAGCTCCTCACGACCACATTCAGCTAAGTCCTCCTGTGGACTTACAGAAGGATTTTCTGGGATATAGTCCCAGGAATGGATTGCTGGGTCATGGAGCAGGGAGAGACTTGGCTTCACTGAGGGCCACCAGGTGGCTTCATGCAATGCCTGTGTTAACTCACAGTTCTGCAAGAGTGTCCTGCTTCCCCACAGCTTTGCTAACACTCCATGTTATCCAATTTACACCCAGACTTAGTAAAAATGAAGAAAGTGGTTGTTTTATTTTACACATCTCTGATAATGAGTGACTTGGAGCCATCTCATCTATTTAAAGAGTTTGGGTTTTTTTGTTGTTTGGGGAGGTTTTTTTCCACATTCATTATTGTGGTTTCTGTCTTTTCCTATTAAATAAAGAAGTTCCTTCTATAGTTTAGATATTAATTGCTTTTTGATTCTAGACATCACAAGGCATCTCTTCCCAGTCTATCATCTCTTAGTTATCTTTCTCTATGGTGCCCTTCCTTGAACAGAAATCCTTAGTGTTGATTTAATCAACTATATTAATGGCCAAATGGTATGTATTTTGCCAATCTAATTTCTTTTGAAGTTAAAGATGTAGTTTTTTATTAGATTGGGGCAACCCAGCTTAATTATTTCCTTCACAACAAAAGGGGCTCTGATGCCACATACTCGCATTCCTTAGATTTAATGTGGGTTGTATGAGTGGGTAGATGAGGGAAATAAGTTAAATCTGGTTCCAAATCCTAGATCTCCTATTTACTACTTGTTTGAACTAGGGCAAATCACTTATATTCTCCATGCCTTAGTTTTCCTATCTGGAAAGTATAGAGCAATCATTCCTGGAGCAACAAGAACACAATAAGCTTTTGTTTATTTGTATATTGCTTTCCTTTGTTTTGTTTGGTGCAACCCAAAACCTTTCTGAACAATTTCCTTCAATTTTCCTTAAAGAAGCATTCCTATGCTTAATCTCACTGGAATTATATTAAACAAACATAAGCTCCTCCAGTCATTTGTTTAAACATTGAAGAAACATTTTCTTGGTGCCTGCTGTGTACCTATGCCTGAGCTATAAAGAAAAATCAGAAGAATGAAAGAAATTAAAAGGCAAAGACATCATATTAGTTCCTACAGAAGTTATACCCAACTCAGCCTAGGAGAGGTGGATCATTCCTGATGGTCAATCGGCTTCTCCCTGTTTTCAGCACAAGCTCAGGGAGTACTTGATTTGAATGAATCTTGGGGAAGGACAAGTTCTTACTTTTTCAGTGGGACAAACAAGTCCTACTCCTAAAACTGGCTTCTCTACTAATGGTAACCCTTAAGCTCACCTATCAGAGGTTGATGTGAAAGTCCAGTTGGGTGAAGCCAGGAGCCTCAGGCACTTGGCTGCTGGAGAGATCCAAGGCATTTTCAGTGTGATCAGCCCCAAGGAACCAAAGTTGCAACCAGCCTGTACCCAGAGAAAGATCTGGGCAATGGCTTCACACCAAGCAAAACAGGAGTGTGGAGAAACAGAGGGTAGGGGCCATACGGTCAGCTGTGCACACTCACATAACTCTGAAGCAGGGAGCCCCAAAGGGTATTGTCAGTACCTACCTGACTAGCTGCTGCTTCTGGCTCTAACTTACCTCAATGACTTTTAACCTTTTTTATCCCTTAATATACACAATGAAGGATGTTCACATACAAGATACATTCTCGTATACATTCTTTCCAGGAAACTGGCATTTAATCCACACCTTTCTCTCCTATTCAAGAAAGCATATCAGAAGACAAATAAATGAGAGTGATAGCTTAAAAATTATCCCAAATGTAAGTTATTTAACTGTTAATAGAGAAAGATTGCTTATGATTTATCTTGAAATTAGCTTGACACCAGATTATCACTAAGTGTGAAATTATTAGTTGAAAGAAACTAGTAAAACTAGTTGAAAACTACTGACACAGTTCATACTCATTGAGCCTGTCAACTGTTAGCCATTTCCAGCTCAACATTTCACTGATCTATAATAGCAACTGCCATTTGTTGATCTCATACTATGAGCCAGACAGTTACCTATAATACTCCCTATCCTCACAAAAACTCTAAAGGACAAGTATTGTTATCTTTGTTTTACAACTAAGAAACCTCAGGCTCAGAAAGGTCATTATTTGCCTAGGGTGACACAGTAAGTGGTAAAGTCAAGATTTATATATACGACTGTCTTATTTCATAATTCAGGATCCTAGCCTTCTCCCTTCAAAGTTGAATCATCCTCCAGCAATAAGTCCTCAGTCAAGGCCAAACCCTCATACATGCTAAACCTCTCCTAACTTGAGAGATGCCCCCAACTCTCAAACTAAGTCACTCAGAAATTCCCAGTATTCATTTCTGGAAAATCCCTGATAAAGTGGAACTTGTCACATGGGAAGGGTGATGCATTAACTCCTTACTACCCATAATCACATCAGCATAGAATCATCTTGTCAACTAAGGTCATTCCCACAAAAGGCTCTAAAGAAATGGAAGAAATTTTCAAAGGAAAAGGAGAGGGAGGAAAGGAGGTAGAAAGCACTCCATCTAGAATTTGGAGCATAGCCAGTACCACAGAGACATGAAAGAAATGAGAAAGCCTCCTGATGTCTACAGGAGGTTGGAAGAGGAAGGGAGAGAAAGCTAACATTTGTGGAGCTCTTACCATGTTCCAAGGCGTACCAGGCTGGGAACCTTCACGGTGTCTTCTAACCTTACAGAAGCCTTTGTCTACATTTTTTATAGAAGAGGAAGAGGGAGGTTGAGTACTTTTTCTGAACTCACAATGCCAGAAAATAACAAAGCAAGAGTTTGAACACAGGCTGTCTGATGTCCACAGCACACCTTCTTCCACTGTAACCACCTTCTTTAACACTCTGTGAGGACATACTATCTTGACTCCTGGAGTGTCCTGCTTTGAGCATGAGATTGACGAGCTCTGAAAACATATTTTTTTTTCCTCATTGAACACAACATAAAGTCCTTGTCATTTAAAAAAGTCTCTAAATATTCTTGTTATGTTTGGGAGCAGAGATTAATTGGAAAAGTCAATTCTTGTAGGAAACTAATTAGTATTCCCTTGACAAAACACAATGAATTTAAATATTGGCCAGTGTTACCACTTATCTGGTATGAAGTATTAATCTGACAGCAGTGGCCGTGCTGCTGCTCAGCCTGGTGCTTGTGGGCTGGGGGGATGCAATTCGGCTTCTCATCCATGTCTGAGGAGACAATTTAGTAAAAAGTTGAAGAGCAGGTTGTGCCTGGGATTCTCCAAAACCTCAAAGGCTTGAGTGATTGGTACTAGTGTGGTCATTCCCCTCCTCTCTCCTCAGCCTTCCCCTCATCTCTGGTTCCAGAAACTCCAGTGAAAGATAAGAAAGGGAACCTACAGGAACTGGGGTCAGGCCAGGGGAAAAGATTCTCAGAGCACTGGGTTTGACAGAAAGTCTTCAGAAGACTTACTGGTCCTAGCATGATAAGCTCATGGCTGTCCATAGCCTGCCAGCCCTATGCCACCCAAGAGCCTTTGTCTGAGTCAGGCCTTCTCCACATGTGCTCCTGGACCACTACCTGCATCAAAAGCTACTCAATCTACATCTCCGGGGTTGTGGTCAGGGGTTCACATTTTAACAGGCTCCTCCATTATCCTTAAGGAGCAAAAAAAGTTTGAGGATCACTGGGCTAAGTATTGGGACTGGTCAAGAAACAGAATAGCAGTGGCCTCAGGTGAGAAGATTCTCTTAAAATCTTATAAAATTGATTATCATTATTCATGGTAGTTATGTTCTATAAAGTTACCACGAACGTTGAACTAGCAAGTACGAAACCATTGTTTTTACAAATACCTCTGGTCACGACATTTTCATCAACCAATCAACACACAGTATTGTTTCATGTGTGCTTCCATTTAAAGACATCTAATTTAATTATATATTGTTGGTACATTAACATTAAACTAACAGCCAACAGTACTATAACTCATACCTGAGTGAAGGTATGAGTTATAGTACTGTAATTTCCCTAAAGACAAATCACAGCCTTCTTGCACTTGAGAACATAAGACAGCATTTCAACACTATGCTTGAGAGCCATTTTAAACCATGAAATCACAAGCAAAAAGCACAAAAATGCAAAAAAGAAATGGCACTAAATACATTGTGAAAATGACACTTGTTTACAGTATGAGTTGAAACAGGAAGGCAGAGAATCACCTTGTTCCCCCTCAGCTGGGAACATGCATGTTGAACAACCCAAATGTTTCATAGCCCTGTGCATGCCTGCAAATGACCATAAAAGTGCCACAAGTATTGATTTTGAGGTTACAAATAAACTTTAGGCAAATTTACAAATACAGAATCCACAAATAATAAGGATAAAGGATAAACTGTATTATATATATTATATATATTTGAAATTTTAAAAATACATTTCACATGTATTTATCTCATTTCTTCCTACAGTAATAACTCTGTAACTTAAACAGGACATATGCTATTTTGATTCCCAACATTCAGATGAGAAACTGGGGCTCAAAGACCTGGGACACAAACCTAGTTCTTTTGATTCCAAGGCCCTTGCATTTTCTACTATACAGTTGGAGCAAGACAAATCTGCTCAGGCTGTGTCAGATGCCAAGACTGTTCAGCCAAGTGGAGATGTCTCAAAGAAATGGGGTGTAGTGGGAAACTGACATAGCACATTACACTGGAATAAATGAGGGAGAGCTAGAGGAGGCTCAGCCCTAGGCACAGAGCTTAATAACTATCTCTACAAGCTGGGAAAGTGTGTTGTTCATGTGCACTGAGGTTTCCTTTGATGTATTTCTGTCAGAAGGAGAGCACTGATTGGGGCCCACTGGGTGCCCTTTTTAAGCAATGAGGCAGAGAGGAAAGAAGATGCAGTTCCTGATCTAAAGATTAGAGACAAGTGGGGGAAAATGTGATATAAAATAGGTAACCCAGTAAATAGAGTCATTATAAGCTTGAGTTAAGGGAGAAGATTGGTGGAGAAGGTACATCTTGGGAAACTATTTGAAAAAGAGGGAGAGACTTACGTAAAATAGGAGGAAGATTATTCCACATATTTAGGACAACTTGGGCAAGAGTGTTAAGGCACTGGCAATCCTGAAGTCTAATCCTAGCTCTGTCATTTTCAGCCATGAGACCTGCAGAAGTTGATTTAACCTTTTCAGACTCAGTTGACTGATCAACAAAATGAGGATTCAGTCAGGCCTACATAATTTCTTTAGTTTAGCAGTATTAAGATACGGGGATTCAAAAGCTTCAAAGATATATCTGATACAGTTTAGTACTTCAAGAATAAAGGTAGTTTGAGAGAAAAGGCACATAACAAATAAATCGTTTCAATACAAACTGATGAATGTTAGGATGTGGATGGACACACTAGGGGAGCAGGATCTTGGAGCAGGGAGGTTAGCAGAGAAATTGCCTGGATGAGCTGGCCCCAGAATCATAAAGGACAATAGGAATTAGAGAGACAACGAAAGAAGACAGCAGGTGATGCCCCAGGAAGAGCAGGAGCAAAAGATTAGAGGTATGAGACATTGTGGTGAGTTCTGGGGACTACACTTGTTGAGTCACATGGTGGGGAGAGGAGCATGAGGAGAAAGGGGTAGGAAGGGTGGAAAGCAACATGATCTATGAGCGTGAGAGTCCACTGGAAAATTGTAAGCAAGGGAGTGATATGGGCAGATTTATTCATTCTGAAATATTCCTTTGACAGCTATGAGGAGGAAGAAATTGGGGTGGACATGTCTGAAGGTAGAAAAACTAATCTTTGGTTACAATAATCCAGGTTTGTCATGGGGAGCCAATGGAATAAGGTATCTGAAAACACATTGTAAACTGAGACGCAAACAAATGTAAAACAGTGAATTCCTTATGAAAACAAAATGTTCAGGGCAAAATGAAGTGGGAGGATAAGAAAACAAGAATACAAGTTTTACTATATGGAGGAATGTGTTAGAAAGCAATGGTATCACACAAGAAACACAAATTCATATAGTTGGAAAGCTTCTAAAGTAGCCTGATGAAGTCGACACTTGATATGAGAAGTCAGCAGATGCTCCTGGGGGTTGAGGAATGGCCTGGTGTACATGATGGGCAGTTCCAGGAATTGGTGAGTCAGGAAAATGTTGGAAGCCTAACAATCCAGATATGAACTGCTACATTTCTACTAGGATGAGAAATTCATAATCATTTAAAGTCCTGAACTCTAGCAATCCTGTTCTCCATGATAAGGAAAAAAAGAAAAGCTAGAGCTTTGAAGAAAATTGTGAAATCTTAAAACTGGAAGGGCTCTAGAGACCGTGTAATATAGTGAATAGAAGAACAAGACCTGGAGCCAAGCTGCCTAGAATTGACCTTAGCTCTACCACCTTTAGCTGCATAGAAAAGTTACTTACACTCTCTACACCTCAGTTTCTTCATCTGTAAGATAAGGATGATAATAATAATACCTACTTCTCAGGGTACTTAAAATAGTGCCTGACATATATCAAAGTGCTCAGTAAGTATTAGAATTTATGAATGCTACCGCTACTTTAGAAACGGGAACACTGGGGTGTAGAGAAGTTGACTTAGCCAGCATCCTAGAATTGTTTATAGCCTTTATTGACCTGCATATTAATAAAAAAAATCATGGTAACATTTATGTCTGGGAGGCCTAAATGCAAGCAGCATTAACTTCTATACTGGGGTTGAAAAAGATTCAAGAAAGAGGAGAGAGACTTCCCTGGTGGTCCAGTGGTTAAGAATCTGCACTTCCACTGAAGTGGGGAGCCAGTTCAATCCCTGGTTGGGGAACTAAGATCCTGCATGACACTTGGCAAAAAAAAATAAAAAAGATTTTAATTGATGTTTAAAGACTAGAGGTCAGGGAACTAGAGGGTCAAATGGTGACAAAATCTCTGCTTGGAAGGCAGGCCCTAAAGGTGCCACAACTCTGAGAAGCACTCCCAAGAAAGGGGTGAGAGGTGGGCATTGCTCACCATCTGAATGTTCACCAGGAAATGGCAGAGTTGGAGGAGGTGAGAGGCAGTGTGGAGGTGTAGAGAATTACCTCAGGAAAGGAAAACAAGAAACCACTTATGAGCTCTGCTGTGTCCTGGAGTCTAAGCTGGAGTGGCCTGTACATTTCAAGTGTGTCCTCTTCTTTCCCACTCTTCTCACCAGCACTGTATGCATATAATCATCTAGCAGATGGCTGTGGCTGCGATGGCAGCATCTGTGGCTGCTCTTTCACCTTCTTGCTTTGGCGGGAGCAGTTGGCAAGACAAATTTGCAAGGTCTGTCAGCACCCAGTAGTATCACTATGTCAAATTTGTTAAAAAATAAATAAACAAATAACACCTAAGGCAGAGGAAGTGCTGACGCCACTGGCTGAAATCCCTGGGGCCTGCTTGATTCAAGATTCTGCTCCACACTGGCTCCTCTCATGGGATCAGAGGCTGGGAAGGAGGAGCTCATAAGCATTCATTTCACCCATCGCCCAACTCTAAGAATGAGGACCTTTCTGATTGGCAAATAAAGAAGACCAGTTGCAAAGGGCAATAGGTCTTAGAGATGGAAGCTGCATTGAAAACCCAGAGGAGCAACTGGAAGAAACAAAGATGCATGCTAGTCCGTAACTTCCCCAGCCGCAATCTGCAAGTCAAACCCCAGCCTGGCCAGAGTCCATCATCCCCAGGCTTGGAGGTCTTTTCAGAGCCCCACCTGCCTCAGTGAGTGGAGTCTGTGTGAGCCCTGGCCAGCCACTGGCTGTCACAGGCTGTAGCCTTCCTTCTCTTGGGTTTACCCAATCTTGCAAAGTGACAGATGCTGTGGTTTTCTATTTTGTATTTCCATGTCCTGTAGAAGCAATATTTGTCCCCTGAGCCCCAGACTATTTGGCCTGAGCTCTAGATTGCTGTTTAGACTTGTCAGATTCTTTCTCTGCACGCTGTCATACATAGCAGAGACCAACCAGAATGAGGATGAGTCTATTGCCTAGATGATGATTATCACTGCATAGAGGCTTTTACTGCCATGTCCACATCAAATGTGAGATATATTGGATACTAAATCAAGCTCAAATTGAGCCCAATTTTACCATGCTCTTCTGAGAACCTGGGATTTGAATGAAAGGTCTGTAGCTGTATAATTACCCCTACTCTTAACTTACATCTTCCCTACCACTTTATTTCCTCTACTGAATTACTACAGCAGGAATCCATGAGTCATAAATTACTTTTTCAACCATCCTTGGAAATTGGAAATCTACAGCAGTAGAGGTTTGGGAGGCCAAGGTCGAGCAAGAGGCCAGTATTTTCCCAGTGACCTGGTACTTGTATCAAATGACAACCCAGAGGAGAAATGTGATACATGTGGAAGAAAGTTGCTTGGATGAAAATACATTTAAAAATAGAGGAAAATGCCATATTTAATGCAAATTACTCAAACATTCATTTAGTGTCAAACTGGGGCATTATTCTAGGGGCTAGCCCCCAGAGAGATTTAAAGCATGTGGTACGCAGGAAGAGAGGGGGGAGACATAATCAGGAGGTAGGGGAAATCCTAACAGAAATTAAGCTAATCTCAGAAGATATAACATCTTCTTGTCAGATAGGAACAGACAATCAGAAAACATGTCCAAATAACAAGAGTCAGATATAGTCTAATTCTGAACAGACAACAAGATCAAGGAGGAGTACTTCTACCTACCTCCTCTCTCCAAAGGTTCTGTTGAAATGACAAAAATCCCAACATATTTTTAAAGGAAAAAACCATAATAGTACTAGAAAATGATAAAGAATGCAGTCAACAGAATAAAAATGTGGACAAATTTATAACATCTGGAAATCCCTGGGATCAGATAGACAGAGAAGCCATAGCAGACAAAACATCTGTCCAACATATCAAAGGGGAGTATAGTTCTTCTCAAGGGGACTAAATCCAATAGTCAGAGAGGTCAATAGGGACAACAATCAGAGTAATTATATTAAGAACTACATTTGGAACAGCCAGACCTTTTAGGCTCCTCCTCATCACCTGCATATACAGAACAAGGGACAGAACAGCTTATGCCCCCAGGCTCAAGCTCTGATAAAAGTTCTCAAAAGAAAAAGGGTAGTCTCCCTAGGAAGACTTCCTCCCGTGGGGTTGGAGCCTTAAGAGAAAGGAGAGCTATATGCTTTCTTACTTTAAAAGATGGTTGAGAGCCTCTGCATTAACTGTGGCCTGAGAGAATAGTAATAATAATAATAATAATAACTTAAATAACAACAATGAAGAAAAGGAGAGGAAAGGGAGAAAGAGGAAACTAATTGTTACTATACACACTAGGTCTTCCATATCCACGGGTTTTACATCCACACCATCTGCTGATTAGTGGTTAGTTGAATCTGAAGATGCTGAACCCAAAAATACAGAGGGCTGAGTTACACCATGTTTATAAGAGATCTGGTAATCCTGGGGAGTCCTGGAATCAATCCCCCACAGATACAGAGGAACGCCTGTATTGAGCTCTATGTGCTGGGTCCTGCTTTGAGCACATTTATTAGCACACTTGATCCTCACAGCACTATGAGGCAGTTACTATTATCATCTCCATTGTAGAAATAAGGAAACAGATACAAGAAGGTAAGCAGCCTTCCAAGGTCATAAAGTTAGAAAAAAAGAAGCTAGGAAACAAACCAATGTACTCTGACCCCAGAGCAGCAATATCCATTTTTCCCAGGTAATCCTCCCTCCCTCCTCTAAAAATGTAGATATGCACCGAGAGTATGTCAGGCTTATTTCATTCAATATTATATTTAAAAGTTCACATTGTGACAGGTAGATGCAGTCTATTCGTTTGCATGAATATATAACATTCCATTGCATGAATGAACCACAACTTATTAACCATTCTACATGTGGATGTTTGCACAATGCTACTATGAACATTCTTGAACACACCTCTTAGTGCACAATTACACACATTTTAGTTGTGCATATATCTAGGAGAGGAAATGCTGAATCATGAATATGTGTATTTCCAGCTTTAATAAATTACATCAAACTGTTTTCCAAATTGTACCAATCAACACTACCACCAATTTTCCATTTGCTCTGTAGTCTCATCAACATTTGGTTTTAGCCAACTTTTTGATTTTAACAATTACAAGTTTTTATTTCAATTTCTATTCATAATTTTATTGTTATTGAATCCATTTTTTTATCGGATTAAGTTGCCTTTCTTTTTCTTGTAGATATAAAAGATTTATATACACATATATACATTCTAGATAAGGCTCCTCTGTCAGTCGTCCGTGTTGCAAATAACTTCTCTTGCTCTGTGACTTGCCTTTTCATTCTCTTAATGGTGTCGCGTCTTTTGTTAGAGTGCTTAATTTTAATTTAATTAAAATATTTTATTTGATAATTAGAAGATTACATATGCATTTATCCTTTGATCCAACCATACCACTATATCTGCAATAATACAAAAAGATGTACACACCTGACTATACAATACAGCACTACTTGTAGTAGAAAGAGACTGGAAACGGCACAAATGGGGCTGGTTGGAGAAATTATGGTGCAGTCACACAATGTAGTACTATTCAGGTATAAAAAAGAGATTGTGGAATATTTCTACATATTAACATACTGCTAAGCTAAAAAAAGGAAAGTGCATATATAGTATGTTACCTTTTATAAGAAAGGGAAAGAGTAATACAAATATACATGTGTGTGTGTATACACTTATTTTTTAACAAATGACATGATAAATTAAAAACTAATGAAAAATGATTACATGATTACTTAGGGAGAGGGATCAAGATGGCAGAGTAGAAAGACCCTGAGCTCACCTCCACCCATGAACATGAACACATTAAAACTACAACTACAAATAGAGCAATTGTCACTGAGAACAACCTGAAGACTAACAGAATGGCTCTTCTACAATGAACACTGTACAGAAAGAACCACATGGAGTGTGGTAGGAGGGGAGAAGTATCTAGTAGAGATCCATACCCCTAGCAGGTGACCAGAAGAGGAGGGAGATATCACTGGCTCAGAGATCCTCCCTAAGGAGCAAGGGATTTGAACCCCACATTAGGCACCCCACCCTGGGCTCTGACACCAGGCATACAAGCCCCCCTAATTGGTTTGAAAACCAGTGAGGTTTACTAGAAGGCTGTAAAAAAAAACCCAAGGCTCTGCTCTGTTTTTCCGCAGTTTTATTGAGATATAATTCACTTATAGCACTGTGTAAGTTTAAGGTGTAAAACATACAGTTTGACTTATGTACATCATGAAATGATTACCTCAAATAGGTTTAGTGAACCTCCATCAGCTCATATAGATACAACACTAAAGAAATAGAAAACATTTTCTTTCCTAGTTTTGAGAACTCTTAGGATTTACTCTTTTAATTTTGATATAAAACATGCAGCAGTGTTTATTATCATGTTGTATATTACATCTCTAGTACTTAATTATCTTATAACTGGAAGTTTGAAACTTTTGACTACCTTTATATAATTTCCCCTCCTCTCACCCCCCACCTCTGGTAACCACAAATCTGATGCCTTTTTCCATGAGTTTGTTTGTTTGTGAAGTATAATGGACCTACTACACTACAACTCTACATTACTTCCTGGTACTCAACATAGTGATTCAAAATTTCTATACATTTCAAAATGACCACCATGATAAGTCTAGTTACTCTGTCACCATATAAAGATATTACATAATTATTGACTATATACCTGTGACTATACATTTCATACCTGTGACTATACATTTCATACCTGTGACTATACTATATATTTCATACCCATGACTCATTCATTTTGTAAACAAAATTTGTACCTCTTAATTTCCCTCACTTATTTCTCTTCTCACTCCATCCCTCTCCCCTCTGGCAACCACCTGTTTATTCTCTGTATCTGACTGTTTCTTTTTGGTTATGTTTGTGCATTTTTATTTATTCCACATATAAGTGAAATCATGCAGTATTTGTCTCTCTATATCTGACTTATTTCACTTAGCATAATACCCTCTAGGTCCATCCATGTTGTCACAAATGGCAAGATTTCATTAGTTTTTATGCCTGAGGAATATCCCACTTTATATATATACCACAGCTCTTCTATCCACTCATCTATTGATGGACCTTTAGATTGCTTCCATAACTTAGCTATTGTAAATAATGCTGCAACGAAGATAGGGGTGCATGTATCTTTTTCAATTGTTTTCATTTTCTTCAGATAAATACCTAGAAGTAGAATTGCTGTTTGTATAAGAGTGCAATTTTTAATTTTTTGAGGAACCTCCACACTGTTTTCCACGGTGGCTACACTAATTTACATTCCTACTTTAGTGCATGAGGATTCCCTTTTCTCCACATCCTCACCAATACTTATATTTTTGTTGTCTTTTTGATAATAGCCATCTGACAGATGTGAGATGATATAGCATTGTGGTTTTGATTTGCATTTCCCTGATGATTAGTGATATTGAGTACCTTTTCATGTGCCTGTCAGCCATCTATTTGTCTTCTTGGGAAAATGTCTGTTCAGGTCCTCTGCCCATTCTTTAGTTGGGTTGTTTGCTTTGATGTTGAGTTGTATGAGTTCTTTGTGTATTTTGGATATTAACCCCTTGCTGGATATATCATTTACAAATATCTTCTCCCATTCAGTAAATGACCTTTTCATTTTGTTGATAGTTTTCTTCACAGTGCAAAAGCTTTTTAGTTTGACGAGGTCACATTTGTTTATTTTTTATTTGTTTCCCTTGTCTGACAAAATATGTCCAAAAAATATTGCTAATACTGATGTCAAAGAGCATATTGCCTATGTTTTCTTCTAGAATTTTTATGGTTTTGGGTCTTACATTTAAATCTTTAATCCATTTTTCTTATTTTTCTGTATTGTGTGAGAGAGTAATCCAGTTTGATTCTTTTACATGTAGCTGTCCAGTTTTCCCAACACTATGTATTGAAGAGGTTTTTTCCCATTGTATATTCTTGCCTCCTTTGTCATAGATTAATTGCACATCTAAGTGTGGGTTCACTTCTGGGCTTTCTGTTCTGTTCCATTGATCTATGTATGTTTTTAATGCAAGTACCATACTGTTTTGATTACTGTAGCTTTGTAGTATAGGTTGAAATTAGAGAGCATGATATCTCCTGTCTTTTTCTTCTTTCTTAAGATTGTTTTGACTATTCAGGGTCTTTTGTCTTTCCATACAAGTTTTAGAACTATTTGTTCTAGTGCTATGAAAAATACTATTGGTACTTTGATAGGGGATGCACTGGGTCTGTAGATTGCCTTGAGTAATATGGTCATTTTAACAAAAGTAAGGGAATTCCCTGGTAGTTCAGTGGTTGGGACTCCATGTTCTCACTGCCGAAGGTCTGGTTTCAATCCCTGGTTGGGGAACTAAGATCCCACAAGCCACATGGTGTGGCAAAAAAATATTAATTCTTCCAATCCATGACCACAGTCTATCTTTCCATCTGTGTCAACTTCAATTTCTTTCATCAGTGTCTCATAGTTTTACTAGAACAGGTCTTTTACCTCTTTACTTAGATTTATTCCTATGCATTTTATTTTTTATGATGTGATTGTTAATGGGATATTTTCCTTAATTTTTCTTTCTGATAGTTTGTTGTTAGTGTAGAGAAACACAAGATTTATGTATATTAATTTTGCATCCTACAACTTGACCAAATTCATTGATGAGTTCTAATAGATTTTTTGGTGGTGTCTTTAGGATTTCCTATGTATAGTATCATATCATCTGTTTACAGTGAAATTTCACTTCTTCCTTTCCAATTTAGATTCCTTTCATTTTTGGATTTCCTTCTGCATTTTTGTTTGTGTGCCTATTACAGATTTTGGCTTGTGGTTACCAAGAGCTATGTTGGTAAGACATAAGGGTTGCTGATCTCTTAAATTCAAACACATTTTAAACACCCTGTATTTTTACTCCCTTTCCCCTACATTTACTGCTTGTCATTATATTTTACTCTTTTTTTTAGTTTTGTATTTATATTTGTATTTGGTTTTAGCCTTCCTACTAGCTTTATAAATAGTTAATCTACTGCCTTTATTGTATATTTACCCTTATGTATGAAATTTTTTACTTCATATTTTTTTATATTTCTAGATGTGACCTTTACTTTTCCACTTAGTTAAGTCCCTTTAACATTTCTTGTAAACCTGGTCATGTGGTGTTGAGCTCTTTTAGTTTTTCCTTGTCTGTAAACTTCTGCTCTCTCCTTCAAATATGAATGAAAGCTTTGCCTGGTAGAGTAGTTTTGGTCCTAGGTTTTTCCCTATCATCACTTTGGATATATCCTGCCACACCTTTCTGGCCTGCAGAGTTTCTGTTGAAAAGTTGGCTGGTAGCCTTATGGGACCTCCCTTGTATGTAACTTGCTGCTTTTCCCTTGCTACATTTAATATTCTCTCTTTATCTTTAATTTTTGCCATTTTAATTTTTGCCATTTTAATTACAAGGTTGATCCTTTTGAGGACTCTGTGCTTCCTGTACAAGGATGTCTGTTTCCTTTCCCAGGTTAGGGAAATTTTCAGCTATTATGTCTTCAAATATGTTCTCTACCCCTTTCTCTCTCTCTTTTCTCCTTCTGGGACCCCTATAATGTGAATGTGAGTATGCTTGTTGTTGTCCCAGAGGTCTCTTAAGCTGTACTCATTTTTTGTATTCTTCTTTCTTTTTTCTGTTCAGCTTCAGTGATTTCCACTATTCTGTCTTCTAGTTTGCTGATCTATTCTGCTGTATCATCTAATCTACTGGTAATTCCTTCTAGTGTATTTTTTATTTCAGTTATTGTATTCTTCATCTCGCTTTGGTTCTTCTTTATATTTTCTAACTTTTTGCTAAAGCCTCTCACTTCTCACTCTGTACATACATTCTTCTCCCAAGTTATTTGAACATCTTTATGATCATTACCTTAAACCCTTTACTGGGTAAATTGCTTATCTCCACTTAACTTAGTTCTTTTTCTGAGGTTTTATGTTGTTGCTTCATTTTGAACATGTTTCTCTGTCACCTAATTTTGCCTAATTCACGTTTTAGATTTCTATGTACTTGATAGGTTGGTTTTGTTTCCCAATGTTGGAGAAATGGTCTTATGTAGGAAACATCTGGTGTGGCACAGAAGCACACTCCCCTCTGGTCAGCAGAGTTATATGATTTAGGGGTGTCCCTTATGTGGGTCCTTGTGGCAGGCTGACTACTGTGAGTGTCCTGGTAGGCATGGATGGGGCCCAGTCTGGTTGGTTGCCAGGCCCTGCCTTCTGAGGAAGCTGCTGGCTGCTGGTGGGCCAGGTCAGGTCTTGGTGCAGCTGACTGCATGTCCAGGGGAGTCCTGGTCCTGTTGCCAGCCCATAAGTGGGCAGGGCAGATCATGAGGCAACTTGCTACAGAGCCCATGGGGTCCCAGGACTGGTGCTGGCCCACTGGTGGGTGGAGTCAGTTCCTGGGGTGGCTGGCTGTGGGATAGGGATCCTGGACCTAGCATCAGCCTACTGATGAGTGGGGCTATGGACCAGGGGTGTCTTAGGGCTTATCTGGCCTATGGGGTGGGCAAAGCCACTTCCTGACACTACTGACTGCACAGTCTGGGATGACCCAGAGCTGATGACAGGCCACTGGTGGGTGGGCACTGATGTCTGACTGAGGGACTCAAAGTGTCCTGGAGCTAATGTTGGCCTACTGATGAGTGAGGCTTGGGCCCAGGGATGTCCCAGGGCTGTTGTCTGCCTACAGGTGGGTGAGGCCAGGTACCAGGGATAGTGTCGGTCCATTGGTGGGCCGAGCTACATCCTGGGGTCTCTGGTTGTGGAACCTAGATGTTATGGAAGTGGTGTCATCATGCAGGTGGGCAGGATCAGGACTAAAGAAGTCCCTGGGTTGGTACCTCCCCGCTGGTGGGTGAGGCTGGGTCCCAGAGCTAGTGCCAACTCACTTTGTTTGGGGCCCTCTGGTGGGTTGGATAGGTCCTAGGGATGCTGGGGACTCAGGGAGTCCTACTGCAGCTGGCCTGCTGGTGAGTCAGGCCATGTCCTTTTCTAGCTAGCTGCCTGACCTGGGGAATCCTGGGACTGCTGCCACCAAGCTGGTGGGCAGGGCCAGATTCCAGCACTAATAAGCTAGTAAGAGTACTCCCAAATGGTGCTTATCAGCACCAATGTCCTGGTGGTGGGATGAGCTTCCCCAAATGGCTGCTGCCAGTGTCTATATCTCCAGGGTGAGTTTCAATTGCCTTCTGTCTCTCTGGGAGGCTCTCCAAGATCAGCAGGTGGCTCTGATCTAGGATCCTTTTAAGTTACTGCTTCTGCCAGACTCAATAATTTGAGATTTTGTGTGTATCCTTTGAGTGGAGTTTCTATTTCCCAAAATCCTCTGGCTCTCCCAAAAGTGAGCCTAGCTGTCCATCAAAACCAAACATTCTGGGGTCCATCTACCCAGTGCAGGACCTCTTTGGCTGGGGAGCCTGATGTGGTGCTTAGACCCCTCACTCCTTGGGGTGAGAACTTCTGCAATTGTAATTATCCTTCCATTTTTTTAACATAAACAAAACTGATAAGCCTTCAGCTAGGCTTATTAAGAGAAAGAGAGAGGACCCCAATAAAAAAATTATAAACATAAGAAGAGAACTTATAATCAAAATCAGAGCATACAACTAAAAGAGAATACTATGAAGAGTTATGCACTAAAAAATTGGACAACCTAGAAGAAATGAATAAATTCCTAGAAACATACAAACTTCCAAGAATGAATCAGGAAGAAATAGAAAATCTGAACAAACTGATTACTAGTATTGAAATTAAATCAGTAGTCAAAAAACTCCCAAAAAACAAAACTCCAGGACTGGACGGCATCACAGGGAAATTCTACCAAGTACTTAAAGAGCTAATACCTATCCCTCAAACTACTCAAAAAAAATGAAGAGGAGGAAACACTCCCAAACTCATTCTACAAGGTCAGCATTACCCTGATACCAATAGATAAAGACATTTTTTAAAAAAGAAATTTACATGCTAATATCACTGCTGAACATAGATGCAAAAATCCTCAACAAAATCTTAGCAAACCATATTTAACAATACATTAAAAAACACACATACCATGATCAAGTGGGGTTTATCCCAGGGATATAAGGTGGTTCAACATCAGTCAATCCACATGATACACCATCTTAAGAAAACAAAGGATAAATATCACATGATCATCTCAATAGATGCAGAAAAATCACTTGACAAAACTCAACACTCATTCATGAGAAAAGCTCTCAACAAAGTCAGTATAGAGGAAACATATCTTAACATAATAAAGGCCACTTATGACAAACCCACAGTGAACATTATACTCAATAGAGAAAAGCTGAAAGCTATTCCTCTAAGATCAGGAACAAGACAAGGATGCCCACTCATGCCATGACTACTTAACATAGTATTGGAAGTACTAGCCATGATATATTTCTATTCTCTATTTTTTCTGCTGGGTTTTGTTCACATTATCTTATCTCAGGTTTCTAGATATTTTTGGTTATATGCTGCACATTGCACCTTTTAAAAAATAGAAATAGGGACTTCCCTATTGGTCCAGTGGTTAAGAATCTACACTCCCAATGCAGGGGATGTGGGTTCGATCCCTGGTTGGGGAACTAAGATCCCACATGCTGTGTGGCATGGCCAAAAAATTTTTTTAATTAGTTAATTAATTAATTAAATTAAACATCACACTGATAAAATATAAATATTTCAAAAATAGAAATAATTAAGGACTAGAATAATTTTTCTTTTTCCAAAGAGGGTTTACATTTGTTTCTGGCAGTTTTATGCATGAGATGATTGAAATATGAGCAGCAGTCCCTGTGAAAACCTGTTTATTTCTAATTCACCGAGATCATCCTTACCTATAGACTTTAGCCTTTCCACATTTAATCTAAAGCAAGAGGGATTCACTAGGTCCTTATGCTTGGCAGTCTGTGCTCTCCAATGTCAGTCCCACAAGCCTCAAAGACCTCCCAAACTGGTCACATTTTCAGCCTATTACCCGGTTTCTCAAGGGTCAGTAGATGCATGTAGGGGTAAAAAAAAAAAACTTCAAATAGATTTGGCTTTTTCCAGATCTTCACCCAGGAATTCTTTACTGCCATTTAGTTCACTTGTTTCTTTAAGTAGACTTTTTTCAGCTTTTCTAGTTATCCTCAGTGGGAAATCTGTTCAAGGTGCCAACTATGCAAGTATGGGGCTCTTTAGTTTTTAAATTTTATATTTTAACTACTAATGCTAAACTATAGTAAGAAAAGAGAAAATACAATCTAACACTTATGATTATTATCCCCCAAACTTAACCATGTTAAGATAGGACATTATCACAAAGTTGGGGGAATGTGGAAAAATTATACACTAGAAATCTCTTATCAGGAATGTATAATGAGAAATTATGGTACTGTGTCTGGAGGCAAAATAAATGCTCTGAGCAAAAAGGGATAAATAGTTAAAGGTCTTTCTTTGGAAGACTGACTGTCGGGTTAAGGTTGCTGTAACCAACAAGAAAGAAAAAAGCTTATTGACTATTACTATGAAATCACCATTGTTGATCTGTTTTTACCAGAAAGTGTCTTTAAAAACAAACATTTTAAGTACTACCTTGATATTATGGGAGAAAATCAGGGATCATTATTCCATAGCCACTCCCTATAACTTCTTTATAATCTCTTCCCTGAGCTTACCCTAAAAGTATTATAGAATCTTTGATATGGGAGAAGGGTGATCACAAACATACACAAATAATTCATATTTTACAATATGACATAAAATAAATGAGGTATCCAACTATTGGAAAACAGGAGAATATATTAGTTACAATTCGTATTATAGACTTTTAAAAATATAGTTGTAGAACTGGTAAGAGTTTAGAAAGGTGTCGGGATATAAATGAATATATAACTTTTAGAGTTTCATGAATACCATCAATAATTAGTTAAAAGAAAACAAAAATGTCCTTCCTTTCTTAATAGCAACTAAAAAGATTAAATATATGGGAATAAGTCCAATAAGAAATGTGAAATCATAGATTATTGGGGATATTATTTTTAAATCTGGCTCTGGATGATGGACAGAGCTAACTTTTTGGGGGGAATTATCTTGTTGAGTCGCTGGGGATAAAGGGCGGAAACCATGAGGGCAAAGGGAGTTAGGAAAAAGAAACAAAAAAGATACCTGAATTGTTTTGCATAATAAATAAAGATGCATTTGGGGATGGGAAATGGCTAATGAACAAAGCTGGGTAGCCTAAAGGTTTCTAACTATGTGAGTGTTTAAGGTTCAATATCGTGTCCCCTCAAGCTTTTAGCCAAACCTTCCTAATCTACAAACGCCTTTTGAAAGCAGATTTTGTGTAAGTGAGCACATGAATTTGAGTGTGTACATGTGTATGTGAGTATGTAAGAGTGTGTGTGTGTGTGTGTGTGTGTGTGTAAATCAAGGAATGAGACCAAATTCCACTTCGTGGTCAATGGGTATAAAATATGGGCAGTCAAGGTAGTATGGCAATGATCCAAAAACTGAACTTATTCAGTTAGCTTAGGCCTGAGCTCAGAGCCAGCGATGACCATAAAAACAGCAATGTTGCAAAATATTTTAGGGAGGACATTGAACTCCCATAAGTTGTAGAACCGGAATCTAAGTGACAACTTATTTAGATTTTTAAGGAAAATATGTAAAGACTAGGAGGAAAAGACTAAGTAAAGTCAGGGTTATATGCACATGGGGAAAAATTTACCAAACTACAGAGAGAGAAAAAAAAAAGAGGCTTAAATAAGTAGACAAGCCAGATTCCTGGATAAGAAGACAAACTAGCAGGAAGTTTCAATTTTTTCCAAGTTAATTTGAAGACAATGTGTTCCCACTCAAAACTCCAACTGTGTTTTTAAATATTTTGACAAATTGATTCCAAAGTTCATCTGGAATAGCTAAGAAAAAAATCGAAAAGATGTAATGGCCTCACTGGATATTACAACATTATAAAGCTAATCAGTGTGGCACTGGCATGAAAATAGATGGGCAAATCTATGAAGTGATATATAACCAGGAAGCAGGAGCTAGTACATATAGAAATTGAATGAAGTTATAAAAACAAAAGGAAATATAGTTGAATATTTGTCTATTCTTTAAGTAAGAAGGGGAATTATAGGCTTAAAAGAAATCCCCCACAAATATTAAAATATTGACATATTAGACAGCTAAAAATATTAAATGTCTGTATTTTACATAAACCTATTTGGATTTTAGATAAACATATAATCAAGAAACTATATATAAATATTTACATTAAATATAATGAAGCGGTAATACATCTAAAACCTATATAATTCAATAAGAAAATACTAATCTTGCCACATCTACTCCCCCACCTCCTAATAGAAAATGTATAAAAGATATAAACATATAGATTACAAGACAAAATGCTAATAAATATCTGAAAGACATTTAAATGCATTATTAAGATTGTAAACATTAAACTTTTAATGAAGTGCCATTTTTTGCCTATTGAAAAAAAAAGACTTTTAAATTGAGAATATCTTCAACAGGTGAGGCTACAGTGAAATAGGCACCAAATACATAGTTTGGGGAATACATGTAGGTTTAATATTTTCAGAAAATAATTTTGCACTGCAATATGAAGGAGCTTTAAATTATAACAATTTTTTTTTTTTTTTTTTTTTGCAGTATGCGGGCCTCTCACTGTTGTGGCCTCTCCCGTTGCGGAGCACAGGCTCTGGACGCACAGGCTCAGTAGCCATGGCTCACGGACCCAGCCGCTCCGCGGCATGTGGGATCTTCCCAGACCAGGGCACAACCCGTGTCCCCTGCATTGGCAGGCGGACTCTCAACCACTGTGCCACCAGGGAAGCCCCTAAATTATAACAATTTTTAACTAACTAAATTTTACATGAATGGAATTTATATTAAAAGAAAAAATAAAATACAAAGATTAATGCTACAGATATTAGCCACCATGACATTCATAACACCAAAACACCAGAAAAGAGATCTCAGTTATAGATACAGCTATAGATACCCTATAGATACACAAATATTCTGGAATATTATTCAGGCTTCAATAAGGATTTTTTAAAGACAGTTTAGTGACATTGAAAAATGTTAAGGGAAATATAAAAATTATATGTATAGTCTGATCACAGCTAGATAAAACAATACTCATGGAAGAAGTAAAACATAAATGTTAACAATGATTGTCTACAAATGAAAGTATCGTGGATGATTATTTTATTCTCTTAATTTAGACTATAAGTTTTTTTTCCTACTTTTGTATAGTAGACCAGTAGTGCTTTTATAATATTTCATAATTTTTAAGAGAGATATTGTGTTCTGTCAATGTAATTTTATGCCTTTGCTTCAGGTACCCTAGTCAGAAATATCTCCTTGAGAATGCCACATAGAGCACCCTGAAAGAGCCACCAGAGAAGTTCACTCCAGCACGAAACTGGTGATAGCTCAGGCTTCTGGTCATCTGACCAAGCTGTTTCCTCTCTCTGGACTGCCTGTTGAGTCTCCTCGTCTTCCCAGAAAATTCTACTGCATACTTAAACACAACCACCCAGGAAGAGTTAGGCTCTCTCCCTTCTGCAGTCCCTTCTGCATAACCCTCTTATTCATGCCACATTTTCCCCAATAATTAGGCTTTCTCAGAGAAGGGGCAGGGCTTTCTCTATCCTTAGACTCCAGTCCACTGTAAGAGATCAAGAAATATCTTCTGAATGTTTGAGAATTTGAAGAGAGCTATAGGGTTTAAAGCCTAAATCTACTCTTGCAGCAATGTTTCTGTAAATGAATTTATTAATTTAATAAACCAGTATTAATCCCCTATTATGAAGTGATTCAAAGATTAATAGAGCTTGATTTTTGTCCTAGAGGGGCCAGTAATCTGAGAGAACTCCGATTTGTAAAGAATTAATTAAATCAGGTATGTACAGGATTCTTCCAGTCTGCAAAATGTCCCCTTTTGGGATTCCTGATATCTTTTGCTGCTAATGATTCCAGGAAGAGTATCTGAATAAAACACATGAAATAGTCTAAAACCACCTTCCTTTTCTGAACAGAATGTTTAACAGCAGCCATGAAAACAAATGGTAGCACCTTTTTTTAAAAAATTACTTCTGGTTAATCAAGAAATACTTTGAAGCTGAAAAGGGATGGATATGCAGTGAGTTTTTGGAATGCTTTTGAAGATTCTTACTTTAAAAAAAAAAAACCATAATCTGACCTATCCACTGAGAAGTACTGCTTTTGTCTCTACCCCTAAAGCAGTAGTTTTGCCCTAAGAAAGGCAGAATACATTAAAGCAAGTTTATATGTCCATGGAGCCAGGGAGTAGGGAGACTTATAATAAAAGTACTTTAATTGCCAAACTTAATCCTCTGCACAAGCCTATGAGGAAAACAGGCAGACAATATTAGAGCCACATTCCCTTTGCAGACACAAAACCAAAGGGTTAAGTTGTTTGCCCAAAGCTACACCTGAGTGAAAGTAAGGGGAATGATGAGGATGGAGCAGGTCTCTGCACCAAGGGTGCTTGGCGTCAAAAGGCCCAGACTTCTCTTAAACTTGTGGTGCTGTTGCCCCTTGAGGGTGCTGCTGGAGTGGGGCCACGACAAGTACAGAGGGCAAAACAAACATCAAGAACACAAACGTTTCTCAACAACAGCAACAACAACAACAACAAAACAACCTAATCAAAAACTGGGCAGAAGACCTAAATAGACATTCCTCAAAAGAAGACATACAGATGGCCAATAGGCACAGGAAAGGATGCTCAACATTGCTAATCATTATAGAAATGCAAATCAAAACTACAAAGAGGTATCACCTCACACCGGTCAGAATGGCCATTATTAAAAAGTCTACAAATAACAAATGCTGGAGAGGGTGTGGAGAAAAGGGAACCCTCCTACACTGTTGGTGGGAATGTAAGTTGGTCCAGCTACTAGGGAAAACAGTATGGAAGTTCCTCAGAAAACTAACAGTAGAATTACCATATGATCCAGCAATCCCACTCCTGGGCATATATCTGGATAAAGCTATATTTAAAAAAGATATGTGTACCCCTATGTTCATATCAGCACTATTCATAATAGCCAAGACATGGAAACAACTTAAATGTCCATCAACAGATGACTGGATAAAGAAGATGTGGTACATATATACAATGGAATACTACCCAGCCATAAAAAAGAAAGAAAGAATCCCATTTGCAGGAACATGGATACACCTAGAGATGATCATACTAAGTGAAATAAGTCAGAAAGGGAAAGACAAATACCATATGATATCACTTATACGTGGAATCTAAAATATGACACAAATGAACCTATCTATGAAGCAGAAACAGACTCACAGACATAGAGAACAAACTTGTGGTTGCCAAGGGGGATGGGGTTGGGGGAGTGATGGATTCGGACTTTGGGGTTAGTAGATGCAAACTATTACATAGAGAATGGATGGACAACAAGGTCCTACTATATAGCACAGAGAACTATATTCAATGTCCTGGTATAAACCATAATGGAAAAGAATATAAAAAAGAATACATAAGTATGTATAACTGAGTCACTTTGCTATACAGCAGTAATTAACACAACATTGTAAATCAACTACACAACAATTTAAAAAAAAAAAGAACACAAACCTTGAACAGCAACAGGGCAACCTCAGTAAAGTGGCATCAGCAGAACCCAAATTCCTAAATACTTAGAAGCCTATGAGACAAACAAAAGCATGATGAAAAGAAAATAAATAGTGATGGCAATCACTAGGAGGCTGGGTGTTCATTAAGACCCTCACCATCTTTGCTCCAGCCATGTCATCAACATTAACAATAATTGTTTCTCTGTCCAGTCTCCCTCCCTGACTCTCTGCTTGGTCTCCTGATGCTCATCAGGAGACTGAAGACAGTGATAGAGTTTGAAAGTGAATGCTGATGGACAGTTATCTGTGTTGGATTGGCTACCTGGGTAACCTGTGGAAAGGGATAGGTACTATGTCTGTGAAGGTATTATGTCTGCTATAGACTTACACATGTCTCCATGGATCTGCGCTGGAGAAGGTTGGTAAACATTTCTCTAAGAACTCATGGCCAATATTGTCCCCTGCTAATTTTTAGCTAATTGCTACAGGTAGGATTGGCTATCATAGGGAACTTGCATTCTCTCTCTCTGTCTCTCTCTCTCTCACACACATTCACACTCACACACACACACACACACATGCACAACAAACACATAGTTACACACCTACATCATTGATATTCACAACTTCTTTGGCCACAAATGATAATAAATTCCTGTACAACAGTCCATCCCAACAGAACCCTTTGGAGGAGACATGGGAATTTAGGATCATAAATATAGTACTGAAACCTCAACACCCATAACCATCTGGCAACTCTCCTGAGAGTTCTAGAACGAAGAAATCATTCATTCTTTAGTCCTATTCTTCCTGAGAATCTGCCATGGGTCAGGCACCATGTCAGGTGCTGAGAAGGCAGAGATGAAAGACAATGTCTGACCTCAAAGAGAGCTAAGTCTGGCAATAGGAGATTTGAGTATCTCAATACAATGTGCCAAGAGCTTGGAAAATTAATAGCATACATTTACTGATCTCCAATTATATGTCAAACTGTATTAAATTCTCTGCATATATTATCTTACTTATTGTTTTAAAAATTCCTAGCCTATTTTACAGAGAAGACACTGAGGCACAGAGAAGTTAAGTAAGTCTGTCCATGGTCACACAGCTTGTCACTAAAGGAGCCTAGGTTTGAGTGTGTGTAACTTGGCTCTATAGCCAGAGTTTCTTACATGTTAACTACAACATAGTAGAACAAATACAGGCTAAAAAGGATGCATATGCACAAACCTACACAGATTAGAAAGTCAGAGAAGCTTTCCCAGAGCAGCTGTGAAGGATAAGAAGGAATTAGTCAGGCAGAATGGAGAGAAAGGGAATTCTAAAGAGACAGAAGCATGGACAAAGACTCAGAGATATAAGCAAGTGTGAAGCTTCCAGGAACTTACTGTCTAAACCATCTTAAAATTTAAGTGGGGAAGCTGGGCGGTAAGGTACTCCAGTGCCACTGGTGCAGCCCAGCCAGCATAATGCCAGGCTAGGACCATAACCGTGTGACCCAGCACCCTCCAGCATCCTTGGGACCAGGCACTCACTTCTGCCCTTTCTCTGGATGCCAAGCAAAACACAGGCACTCCTGCCTGCTACACACTTCTTATCTTTCCCATTGGATGAGGTCATCTGTAGATCCAGGCTGGACCTTACGGGCTGCCCGGTTGGAGGAGAGCCATCATTGTTCCAGTGACGGACCTTTTCCAGGACACTCGACGATGACAGTTGTCAAGTTCTGTAGTAAGCCTTGGGTGAGGAAGCCTTGCAAGGACCGAGAGTTCCTGTTACTCCACATCCTCACCAGCATTTGATGTTATCAGTGTTCTGGATTTTGGCCGTTCTTACAGCCTTCCTTATGATGCATACCACATATATATTCAGCTCTGCAAAGGAATGTTTCAGGGGTAAAAAAGAGAGAAGAGAATTTTGGCTAAAAATGGTAACTTATTCTGATAAGAAAAAGGAATGTTCAGGAGGACCTTCAAGATGGTGAAGGAGTAACATGTGATCACCTGCCTTCCCACAAATACATCAAAAATACATCTCCATGCGGAACAGCTCCTACAGAATACCTACAGAACGCTGGCAGAAGACCTCAGACTTCCCCAAAGGCAAGAAACTCCCCCATGTACCTGGTAGGGCAAAAGAAAAAAAAAAGAGATAAAAGAATAGGGATGGGACCTGCACTTCTGGGAGGAAGCAGTGAAGGAGGAAAAGTGTCCATATATTAGGAAGCCCCTACACTAGTTGGAGACAGGGGGTGGGCAGTGGGGGAAGCTTCAGAGCCATGGAGGAGAACACAGCAACAGGGGTGCAGAGGGCAAAGCAGAGAGATTCCCGAACAAAGGATCAGTGTCAACCAGCACTCACCAGCCTGAGAGGCTTGTCTGCTCACCCACCGGGGTGGGTGAGGGCTGAGAGCTGACTCTTGGGCTTCAGAGGTCAGACCCCAGGGAGAGAATTGGGGTTGGCTGCGTGAACAGAGCCTGAAGGGGGCTAGTGCACCACAACTAGGCAGAAGAGAATCTGGGGAAAAGTCTGGAACTGCCTAAGAGGCAAGAGCCCATTGTTTCAGTGTGCGCGAGAAGAGGGGATTCAGAGCACAGCTTAAACGAGCTTCAGAGACAGGCACGAGCTGTGGCAATAACTGCACACACCAGAGAGCAGCATGAAATGCTAAGGCTGCTTCTGCAGCCACCAAGAAGCCTCTGTGCAAGCACAGGTCACTATCCACACCTACCCTCCTGGAAGACTGTGCAGCCTGCCACAGCCAGGGTCCCATTATCCAGGGACAGCTTCCCCGGGAGAATACACGGTGCACCTCAGACTGTTGCAACATCACGCTGGCCTCTGCCGCTGCAGGCTCACCCTGCATTCAGTACCCCTCCCACACCCCAGCCTGAGTGAGCCAGAGCCCCCGAATCAACCTCTCCTTTAACTCCCTCCTGTCTGGATGAAGAACAGGTACCACAGGGCAACCTACATGCAAAGGCAAGGCCAAATCCAAAGCTGAACCTCAGGAGCTGTATGAACAAAGAAGAGAAAGGGAAATTTCTCCCAGCAGCCTCAGGAGCAGTAGATTAAATCCTCACAATCAACTTGATGTACGCTGCATCTGTGGAATACCTGAATAGACAACGAATCATCCCAAAATTGAGGCGGTTGACTTTGGAACAACTATAGACTTGAGGTCTGCTTCCTGCATCTAATTTGTTTCTGTTTTCATGTTTATCTTAGTTTAGTGTTTAGAGATTATTATCATTGGTAGATTTGTTTATTGATTTTGTTGCTCTCTTTTAAAATTTATATATATATATATTTTTTTCTTTTTTTGTGAGTGTGTATGTGTATGCTTCTTTGTGTGATTTTGTAGGTATAGATTTGCTGTTACCATTTGTCCTAAGGTTCTGTCTGTTTTTTGTTTTCTTTTTTCTTTTTAGTTTAGTTTTTAACACTTGTTATCATTGATTTCTTTATTGCTTTGGTTGCTATCATCTTTCTTTCATTCTTTCTTTTATTATTTTTTTACTTATTTTATTTCTAATAATTTATTTTTTATTTTTGATTTTAATAACTTTATTTTATTTGTTACTTTCTTTTTTTTTTTTCTCCATTTTCTTCTGAGCCGTGTGGCTGACAGGCTCTTGGTTCTCCAGCCAGGAGTGAGGCCTGAGCCTCTGAGGTGGGAGAGCTGAGCTCAGGTAATTTGACTACCAGAGACCTCCTGGCCTCATGTAATATCAAACGCCAACAGCTCTCCCAGAGATCTCCGTCTCAATGCTAAGAACCAGCTCAACTCAACAACCAGCAAGCTACAGTGATGGACACCCCATGCCAAACAACTAGCAAGGCAGAAGCACAAACCCACCCATTAGCAGAGCTGCTGCCTAAAATCATAATAAGGTCACAGGCACCCCAAAACACACCACCGGAGGTAGTCCTGGCCAACAGAAACACAAGATCCAGGCTCATCCACCAGAACACAGGCACCAGTGCCCTCCATCAGGAAGCCTAACAACGCACTGAACCAACCTTAGCCACTAGTGGCAGACACCAAAAACAACAGGAACTACAAACCTGCAGCCTGTGAAAAGGAGATGCCAAACACAGTAACATAAGCAAAATGAGAAGACAGAGAAATACACAGCAGAAGAAGGAGCAAGGTAAAAACCCACCAGACCAAACAAATGAAGAGGAAATAGATAGTGTACCAGAGAAAGAATTCAGAGTAATGATAGTAAAGATGATCCAAAATCTTGAAACAGAATGGAGAAAATACAAGAAACGTTTAAAAAGGACCTAAAAGAACTAAAGAGCAAACAAACAATGATGAACAACACATTAAATGAAATTAAAAATTCTCTCTGAGAATCAATATCAGAATAACTAAGGCAGAAAAATGGGTAAGTGACGTGGAGGATAAAATAGTGGAAATAACTACGTCAGAGAAGAATAAAGAAAAAAGAATGGAAAGAATTCAGGAAACTCTCAGAGACCTCTGAGACAACATTAAATGCAACAACATTCAAATCATAGGGGTCCCAGAAGAAGAAGAGAACAAGAAAGGGACTGAGAAACTATTTGAAGAGATTATAGTTGAAAAATTCCCTAATATGGAAGGGAAATAGTCAACAAAGTCCAGGAAGTGCAGAGAGTCCCATACAGGATAAATCCAAGGAGAAATATGCCAAGACACATATTAATCAAACTATCAAAATTAAATACAAAGAAAAAATATTAAAAGCAGCAAGGGAAAAGCAACAAATAATATACAAGGGAATCCCCATAAGGTTAAAAACTGATCTTTCAGCAGAAACTCTGCAAGCCAGAAGGGAGTGGCAGAACACATTTAAATTGATGAAAGGGAAAAACCTACAACCAAGATTACTCTACCCAGAGAGGAGGTGATTCAGATTTGACGGAGAAATTGAAACCTTTACAGACAAGCAAAAGCTAAGAGAATTCAGCACCATCAAACCAGGCCTACAACAAATGCTAAAGGAACTTCCCTAGGCAGAAAACACAGGAAAGGAAAAGACCTACAGTAACAAACTCAAAACAATTAAGAAAATGGTAATAGAAACAGTCATATTGATAATTACTTAAATGTAAATGGATTAAATGCTCTAACTAAAAGACATAGGCTGGATGAATGGGTACAAAAAAAAATACCCATATATATGTTGTCTACAAAAGATCCACTTCAGACTTAGGGATACATACAGACTGAAAGTGAGGGGATGGAAAAAGATATTCCATGCAAATGGACATCAAAAGAAAGCTGGAGTAGCAATTCTCATATCAGACAAAATAGACTTTAAAATACAGACTACTAAGAGAGACAACGAAGGACATTGCATAATGATTAAAGAATCAATATAAGAAGAAGATAGACCAATTGTAAATATTTATGCACCCAACATAGGAGCACCTCAATATATAAGGCAAATGCTAACAGCCATAAAAGCAACAAAAGAA
Source organism: Delphinapterus leucas (assembly GCF_059928025.1). NCBI lineage: Eukaryota > Metazoa > Chordata > Mammalia > Artiodactyla > Monodontidae > Delphinapterus > Delphinapterus leucas. The sequence goes on along the minus strand of NC_143135.1, from coordinate 86,167,818 downwards.
TAGTAGGGGACTTTAACACCCCACTTTCACCAATGAATATATCATCCAAATTAAAATAAACAGGGAAACACAAGCTTTAAAAGACACATTAGACAAGACGGACTTATTCGATATTTATAGAACATTCCATCCAAAAACAACAGAATAAACATTCTTCTCAAGTGCTCATGGAACATTCTCCAGGATAGATCATATCTTGGGTCAAAAATCAAGCCTTCATAAATTTAAAAAATATGCAATCATATCAAGCATCTTTTCTGACCACAACATTAAAAAACTAGATATCAATTAGAGGAAAATAAAACTGAAAAAAATACAAATAGATTGAGGCTAAACAACACACTACTAAATAACCAAAAGAATAATGAAGTAATCAAAGAGGAAATTAAAAAATACCTAGAAACAAATGACAATGAAAACACAATGACCCAAAACCAATGGAATGCAGCAAAAGGAGTTGTAAGAGGGAAGTTTACAGCAATACAATCCTACTCCAAGAATCAAGAAACATCTAAACAATCTAAACTTACACCCAAAGCACTTAGAGAAAGACAAATTAAAAAACCTAAAGTTAGAGGAAGGAAAGAAATCATAACTATCAGAGCAGATATAAATGAAAAAGAAATGAAGGAAATGATAGCAAACATCAATAAAACTAAAAGTTGGTTCTTTGATAAGATAAACGAAATTGATAAACCATTAGCAAGACTCATCAAGAAAAAAGGGAGAAGGCTCAAATCAATAGAATTAGGAATGAAAAAGAAGCAACAACTGACACTGCAGAAATACAAAGGATCATGAGAGATTACTACAAAGCAACTATATGCCAATAAAATGGACAACCTGGAAGAAATGAACAAATTCTTAGAAAAGCACAACATTCTGAGACTGAACCATGAAGAAATAGAAAATATAAACAGACCAATCGCAAGCACTGAAATTGAGACTGTGATTAAAATTCTTCCAACGAACAAAAGCCCAGAACCAGATGGCTTCACAGGCGAATTCTATCAAACATTTAGAGAGAGCTAACACCTATCCTTCTCAAACTCTTCCAAAATACAGCAGAGGGAAGAACACTCCCAAACTCATTCTATGAGGCTGCAATCACCCTGATACCAAAACCAGACAAAGATGTCACAAAGAAAGAAAACTACAGGCCAATATCACTGATGAGCATAGATGCAAAAATCCTCAACAAAATACTAGCGAACAGAATCCAACAGAACTTTACAAAGATCATACATCCTAGTCAAGTGGAGTTTATCCCAGGAATGGAAGGATTCTTCAATATACACAAATCAATCAATGTGATAAACCATATTAACAAAATGAAGGAGAAAAACCATATGATCACATCAAAAGATGCAGAAAAATCTTCTGACAAAATTCAACACCATTTATGATAAAAACCGTCCAGAAAGTAGGCATAGGGGGAGCTTACTTCAAAGTAATAAAGGCCATATGTGAGAAACCCACAGCCAACATCATTCTCAATGGTGAATAATTGAAAACATTTCCTCTAAAATCAGGAAAAAGACAAGGTTGCCCACTCTCACCACTATTATTCAACATAGTTTTGGAAGTTTTAGGCACAGCAATCAGAGAACAAAAAGAAATAAAAGGAATCCAAATCAGAAAAAAAGAAATAAAACTGTCACTGTTTGCAGATGACATGATAGTACATATATAGAATCCTAAAGATGGTACCAGAAAACTACTAGAGCTAATCAATGTATTTGGTAAAGTAGCAGGATACAACATTAATACACAGAAATCTCTTACATTCCTATACACTAATCTGAAAGAGAAATTAAGGAAACACTCCCATTACCATTGCAACACAAAGAATAAAATACCTAGGAATAAATCTACCTAAGGAGACAAAGACCTGTACGCAGAAAACTATAAGACACTGATGAAAGGAATTAAAGTTGATACAAACAGATGGAGAGATATACCATGTTCTTGGATTGGAAAAATCAACCTTGTGAAAATGACTATACTCCCCAAAGCAATCTACAGATTCAAGGCAATCCCTATCAAACTACCAGTGGCATTTTTCACAGAACTGGAAGAAAAAATTTCACAATTTGTATGGAAACACAAAAGACCCCGAATAGCCAAAGCCATATTAAGAAAGAAAACAGAGTTGGAGGAATCAGTCTCCCTGGTTTCATACTATACTAGAAAGCTACAGTAATCAAGACAGTATGGTACTGGCACCAAAACAGTAATATAAACTAGTGGGTCAGGACAGAAAGCCCAGAGATAAACCCACAAACATACGGTCACCTTATCTTTGATAAAGGAGGCAAGAATATACAATGGAGAAAAGACAGCCTCTTCAATAAGTGGTGCTGGGAAAACTGGATAGCTACATGTAAAAGAATGAAATTAGAACACGCCTTAGCACCATACACAAAAATAAACTCAAAATGGATTAAAGACCTAAATGTAAGGCCAGACAGTATAAAACTCTTAAAGGAAAACATATGCAGAACACCCTATGATAAAAATCACAGCAATATCCTTTTTTACCCACCTCCTAGAGAAATGGAAATAAAAACAAAAATAAACAAATGGGATTTAATGAAACTTAAAACTTTTGCACAGCAAAGGAAACCATAAACAAGAAGAAAAGACAACCCTCAGAATGGGAGAAATATTTGCAAACGAAGCAATGACAAAGGATTAATTTCCAAAATATACAAGCAGCTCATGCAGCTCAATATCAAAAAACAAACAACCCAATCCAAAAATGAGCAGAAGACCTAAATAGACATTTCTCCAAAGAAGATATACAGACTGCCCACAAACACATGAAAGGATATTCAACATCACTAATCATTAGAGAAATGCAAATCAAAACTACAATGAGGTATCACCTCACACCGGTCAGAACGGCCATCATCAAAAAATCTACAAACAATAAATGCTGGAAAGGGTGTGGAGAAAAGAGAATCCTCTTGCCCTGTTGGTGGGAATGTAGATTGATACAGCCACTATGGAAAACATTATGGAGGTTCCTTAAAAAACTAAAAATAGAACCACCATATGACACAGCAATCCCACTACTGGGCATATACCCTGAGAAAAACATAATTCAAAAAGAGTCATGTACCACAATATTCATTGCAGCCCTATTTACAACAGATAGGACATGGAAGCAACCTAAGTGTCCATCAACAGATGAAAAGATAAAGAAGATGTGGCACATATATACATTTGAATATTACTCAGCCATAAAAAGGAATGAAATTGAGTTTTTTGTAGTGAGGTGGATGGACTTAGAGTCTGTCATACAGAGTGAAGTAAATCAGAAAGGGAAAAACAAATACCGTATGCTAACACATATATATGGAATCTAAAAAACAAAAAACAAAAAACGTTTCTGAAGAACCTAGGGGCAGGAGAGGAATAAAGATGCAGATGTAGAGAATGGACTTGAGGATATGGGGAAGGGGAATGTTAAGCTAGGAACAAGTGAGAGAGTGACATTTATACACTACTAAATGTAAAATAGATAGCTAGTGGGATGCAGCCACAAAACACAGGGAGATCAGCTCTTGTGACCACCCAGAGGGGTTGGATAGGGAGGGTGGGAGAGAAACACAAGAGAGAAGAGATATGGAGATATATGTATACATATAGCTGATTCACTTTGTTATATAGTAGAAACTAATACACCATTATAAAGCAATTATACTCCAATAAAGATGTTAAAAAAAAATTTTAAGTGGATCCACACAAAAAGCATTCTCTTGTCCTTGGTAAGTTAAGTGGGTGGAAACCAAAACAAATTTTAGTCTCAAGAGGCTGAAATTTTTTTTAGAACATTCAGTCAATAAGCATAGTCAAAACAAGAGGTTCTATTAACAGAGGCTTCAGAGACAAACCTAAGAAGCATCCTTGTATGTGTAATACTTTGCATGTCTCTTTGTATAATTACTAGTGGGTTTGAATTTATTTCTTCATCGAGAATAGTATCCATTGCTCACTTTCTCTTCCAAGAGCATCATCCTACAAAACAAAGCAAACATTTACAGTTACATAATACACATAGGAATGTGTAAATATAAAATGGCAATATAGTGAACACTGAGCAGAAAGAGACATGTAAAACCCTACGTTAAGCCAGAATCAAAGTGTTCCAAGTGCCAGGGAGATAAGTCAAGAATAGACTGCCTGTAACCCCATGGATGAGCACAATCAAAGCCACATCAAAGGCCATGAAAAGACGGGATCAGCCCATTGTTGAGAAGGCGTCTTGGCTGCCTTTTTTTTTTTTTCAATATTCGCTTGAAACCATGTCTAACTGTGCTCATTTTCATCCTAATACCTTTTACGAGTTACACTTTAGGGATAAATTATATGTAGTACAAAAATGACCTCAAACACATTACTGTTAACCAGAGCTGTGCAACCCAGTGTTGGCCTAAGGGCCCAGTACATGAAAGAAGCTTTAAGATCCCCATATGTTTTGCCAAAAAAAAGAGAAAAATAGCACTAAGGAGTAAATTGACAACCAGACCCAGCTCTCCAGAGTGCTCCCAAGTCACTTATACTTCTTTATGATAGTAATTACAGCAAATATTGTACTTAATAGAGATCCCCCTCATTCAATAGACAACTCCCCCACAAAATGGAGACCTTCTCTTTTGGCAATACCAAGGACAGTTTTCCTGAAAACCTCCTGCTATAACACAACAAAAATGTTAGTTGAATCATTAAAAACATATTGTAAATATGTTCTGTTTCTGGTAATAGGCTATTGATGCCAACATTTCTGCTGAAAAAAATTATATATATATAAGTATGTATGTATATATAATCTTAAAAGTGTGGAATTGCTGACAGATTCTGGAGACTTCCAGGCCCTGTTGAGAAGAAAACTGGAACCCAAGAAGGAAAGTGAGTACCTAAGGAGAACTAAACTCCTTTATCCTGAAGACATGTGGAAATACCTAGAAACTGGGCTACAGATGTGACCTAGTGAGGCCAAGGTGACAGAAGTCTAGGGCAGGCCCAAACAGAGATGAGAAATCTTATCAGACAGTCCCACTTTAATTTAGGCCCCAAAATGGCTATAACATCTGGGTAATTATGAACCAGTATTAAATCCATAGTATCTTCTTCCAAATGCCACCCCAGAGTACTACAGGGAAGGTTGCTTTGGAATCAATCAGAGCTCAGAAATAAAGATGAAGGAAAGCAGAAAAGAGAGAAGGAGGAAGGAAGGAATGAAGAAAGGAGGGGAGAAGTAGGGAGGAAAGGTAAGAAGGAGAGAAAGACAAACAACAAAAGGAAGAAAAGGGAGGGGAAAAACGTATGCCTGAGAAATTATGCACACAGACTGACAAAAATTCTAAACAAAATATTAGCAAACCAAAGCCCAAAGATATGTGAATGATGATATCATAATAAAGTTGGATTTAAAATAGTAATGTTAGTTTAATGTTAGCTGAACTTTAGAAAAGTAATCAACGCAAATCACCAAACAAGATCATGGGTCATAAGTATATGGCACTTTCAGACCTCCCATAATGCTGCTTCTCTTCCCTTTCCATACAGAGTCTTTGCCACCCTTTCCTATTAAGCTCCCTAGTTCTTTGTACCAAGTAACAGTTTTATGTCGTAGAGCTTTAAGTTTGTTCATTATGTTATTTATTTGAAAGTTCTTATAAATATTACTGCAGTTGATCTTCAAATTTATATTTTAGAAGAAAGAGCTATGCCAATTTGAAAATTGATGTTCATAGAGATGAAAGATAACAGGAACAATGTCCAAAATTCTGGATAAGTCCTGGTTGTAAATATTACATCTATTATTCCCAAAAATATTTGTTTAAGTTCAGAGAAAAGCTCTAAAATTGTGACATCTCCCAGACCACTACCTGAGCCAAAAAGTATATCCTATCAAACGTTCTTATTTGGGATTTAGAATTATATGGTCACTAGATTGCTAAAGCCCCAAAATTACAGAATCAAAGACAGAATAACCTCAAGTTTACCCAAATTTCAAAAAATAGAAATATACTTAAATATATTTCAGATATATTCAAACCTTTAAGGAAAAAACCCTCAGCTGGAAGTAATGTAATTTTACCTCTGAGGCCTATTTTAGTTACATTCCCTTGGGAAGAGCTGCCACGTAATTATCTGTCCTGTAGATTAAAAGGAATGTTACAGTCAGGCATCAGTCCCAGAGCTCCGGTCTCCGTAGAGCTTAGAAGGAAACACTGACACGTGTGACAGGCATGATTTTCCAACACAACTTTCCTCTCCAATGGTTCTGCCCCACCCCGGACCTAATTAATTTTGTTCAACTTTTATTTTGTGACTTTATCTACATTGAGAATAAGTCACCAACAACTTCAGATGCTGAGCCTGTAACCCACAGGACAGCCAGGAACGGTGAAGTGGGATGATGAGACAGTATCTTCTTTTATCTTTCATATTGAACAGTGTTTTGGAGAATAAATCCTATAAAAAGCTATGCATCTCCATTGGTATCACTGTGAACAGCCCCATTCCTTCAGGACTCAGAGGGCTCTTCCAGAGAATTTTATAGAGCCAGGATGACCCATCAAGGGACAGTCCTTTTCCTAATTGGCAGTAAAAAGCAAGCACCATCAAAGTCCCATACTGAGACCATACGGTGGTGAGGAGGAGCTGTGGGACTGGCCATAAAACCTAGGAAATAGTGGTGACTTGGAGTGGCTTTAAATGGCCACTTACCATCCATTCACATCCACTGATGTATTTCATTTATCAGGCTCCTGCAAGAGGTGAGAAAAAGGAAGTTGACTATCACTCCTATTATTCTCCTTTCTATTTTTGCCCCTTTTTGAGACCCTGGTCATTCCAAGAAAATCTTTTACTTGTCACACAAGATGTTCTGAGTTTTCACCTGCAGAAAAAGTCTCTTAAAAATGTCAGGACTCCATAAATCAACTTTTATTGAACTTTGAGTACCCCATGCTGAGCAAGGCACTTTACATGTTGTCTCACTGACCCTTCCCAACAACCAGTGGAAGATGGGTCAAAATTATTCGAACTCATCATATAGGCAGACAAAATAACATCCTTTGTGTTACTTAAATATTCCCCCGTTGCCTTTAAGTTCCCAATTCCAGTGATGGCAGAAATTGCAGGGGGAAAAAAAATCTTTATTTTGACAATCCAATGTAGCTCTCTTTTGAGTAATTACTCAGTCTTCCTGAATTTTGCCCCATTCTTAAGTGTTCTCCTCTTCCACTCCTCCTCCCCAAGATAAGAAGTATTCAGAGAAAAGCCTGCCCATTCTATTGGTCTTCGGAGGGACACCTACTCTATCACGCTGTTGGTAGTGGCTGACATAGGCCTCTGTATATGTCAGGTGAGAGGGCCTTGCTGGGGCAGTGTTAGGGATCTACTAGAACCTACAGTGGCTGGTCTGGAAGGCTCTTGGGAGAATTCATAGCATTTTTGAGCCAAATGGGACCTTTAGGGTAAATCATACATTAAGGTTGTCCAGAGAAAGAAAAAAAGTGGTTTAGCAACAAAGATAAGGGAGAAAATTCCAGGTTAGGAGCAGATCAATATTTACAGTGGCTTAACTGTAAGAGGAGCAGGTGCAAGGCAGAGCAACTATGTCTGCCTAACTGAAGCAGAGGGCTGGACTCCATGGAATGAGGACAATGAGAACAACAGGCTAAGAGGTGACCCTGATTAGAAGTCCTTAAGCCAAAGAGTTAGTATCAGTGCAGGATGGTGAGAAGGTGAAGGATGTAATTAAAGTGAGACATGAGGTCAATGGCTGTAGATGTGACTAGCACTGTGTCCCATCAACTATTCTAGTCAATACAAGGAGACAGCACAGGACCTTCACAAATGAAAGTTTGGAGAGAAAAAGTCTGCTGAATGTAGATAGGCAGTATCAAAGGAGAAACATGAATGAGAGGAGTGAGCAAACTGGTGCCTGCCTGGAGTAATCAAGGAAACTGACCCTGACTGGGGAAAATCTGAGACAGTCCAATTCAGACCATGGCACCATGTTTCTTTCATGGGATTTAGTTCAGTTTGGGAGAGAACTGAGAGTGGAAATTTTTCCTTTACAGAGAGTAAAGGAAACCCACTGTTGGAAGTAAGCTTGGGTGTTACTTACCAGAGACTGAAGGAAAAAAAACATGCCTCTCCTCAGATAAGGCCAAGGTGTTCATTAAGGGCTTGCAAATATGGGGAGAGGAAATCAGGCTAAGTTTGAAGCTAGAAGAAGAGAAAACTTGATCAGGGAATTAATGACAGGTGTACCTTACATTGAGAAAAGGAACTTACCTGGGCTGAGATGTATATTTTTTAACTAGTACTTTTAACTTAACTATGGCTACTATTGACAGAAATATGTCTCGGTGATTATCTATATTTAGAATATCTATAGATTCAGAGTTCGGCAAGTTTATATTGTATTTATAAGGAATTTAATTTTATAGAAAACATAATACAGGCTAGTGATCAAGAGCTTGGTCTCTGGGGTTTAGATTTTAATCTTGTCTCCCCATTTAGTGCCTGTGTGAAGTAGGTCACTTAAACTATCAAAATTTCAATTTCTGTCACATAGAAAATGGATTATTTCCACATAGCACTCCATTATCTATAATGAAAATGAATTCTCCCATTCATTGTGTCTGCTTATTTTCTGTCATGGTTGTTTTCATATGTGCTTTGTAATTTTCAGCTTAGCTCATCTTTAGCAAGAGTTATTTCCTGTGGTAGTTCCATGCAACCTCAGCTGTGGAGGAGGCCTCATGCTACAGTTTTGTGTTTGCCTCTTTTCTCTAAACTAATTTTTCTCCTAAAGTCATTATAAGGATTAAATAAGTTAGTATCTGTGAAGAACTTAGAATAGTATGTAGCTGTTCTTAACAACATAAATTCTCAACAAATGAGTATTTGTTGAAAAAAATTTCTTGGTTCAACTTCTACACCTCCAGAAGAGGTTCATTGTTCCATTTCCTCACAGATGACTTTTTCTATCATTACCAAGGCACCTGCTGTGGTTGCTGTGTCCCTGGGCCAATGGACAGGATTGTTCTAGGTCTTGATTAAGACTTTCACAGCTTTGAGGGTAGGCAGGGGACTCAGGATACTTGGCCTCGACTTCCACCCACGCTCTCCCCTCATTTTTGAAACTATAAACCTTTAAGCTTGTATCAAGTTTCAGTAGCTCTGTGGACCTTTCAGATTTAACCCACAGTCAGGCTCTGGCTTTGTTTCCTCTTAGTTTCTAGCTCCTCAGAATTTCTATTTTTTGCTTTTGAGCTGGACTATTGGCTTTCTAACTTAGTTACACTGGAGCAACTCCATGAGTTGGGAATGTGCTCTTTACATTTCCCACATCAGTTCAGTCTGCCATATTGACTGGAGGTCACTTACCCTGCAGAGTAAACCATCAACACCAGTAGTAAAAATACAGTAGTGTACATCATGGAGACAGCTCATAAACCAGGAAATACTGCAAACCCTTTGATGAACAATAGTTGTGAACTTGTACATTCAAATTGTTGCCTTAACATTTATCAATATTAAGTCATTTCATGAAATGATATCTGATTGTTTCTGTTATTATCTGAAAACAAAATCTTTTCATCTTTGTAACATATTTCCATTGTTAGCTTAAAAATTCAGGGTACAGCACTGTAATCTTGAGAATTAAATCACATTTTCTTTTAGGTGTTCTTGCAATTCTCAAAATTATCTCCATATAGTTTGTTTTTAATTAGACTATTGTTTTTTTCATTAAGAGTTCATGCTGTTAGAGCTTCCAGGTGTCCACTCCTCTGGTGAAATGGGGCTGGGAGATGCTCTCCTCAGCTCCTTGACTGGGTGGGCCACTCTGGCTCTAGGGTCAGCAGAAATACTTGTTTGAGAGTCCCACCAAGTTCCCTGGTCAGAGTGCTGCAGCTGAGCAGAGCAGCTGCTTGGAACTACTGCTCAGGTGTTGCAGAAAGACTTTTTGGAATCTGAATTCTTATCACTTTGGGATCATTGGTCAGCTGCTCCTGACTTGGCCACATGAAGGCTCAGACGGTCTCAGTCTCTGAAATGAAGAGAACCAATGTTATTAGCATATCTCTCACCCTCATGAATGCAAGGTATTTCAAAGAATAGTATCAAGAGGACATCTACAAATCTCAGACTGGCATGTGCAAGTCTGTTGGAATGGTGGAAAAACCCAGTGTATATGGGAGACTTTTGGAGAGAGCTGAGAAGGAGCTACAACAGGGCAGTGGCTGACACCCAACTCATAGTACATCTTCTCCAGCCGTGTGGCTGACAGTGTCTTGGTGCTCTGGCCAGCTGTCAGGCCTGAACCTCTGAGGTGAGAGAGCTGAATTCAGGACATTGGTCCACCAGAGACCTCCTGGCCCCATGTAATATCAGTCAGCAAGAACCCTCCAAGAGATCTCCATCTCAATGCTAAGACTCAGCTCCACTCAAAGACCAGCAAGCTCCAGTGCTAGACTCGCCATGCCAAATAACTACCAAGACAGGAACACAACCTTACCCATTAGCAGAGAGGATGAGTAAAATCATAATAAGTTCAAAAACATGCCAAAACACACCATTGGACATATTCCTGCCCACCAGAAAGACAAGATAAAGCCTCATCCACCAGAACAAGGGAACCATTCCCCTCCACCAGGAAGCCTACACAACCCACTGAACAGACCTTAACCACTGGGGGCAGACACTAAAAAAAATGGGAACTACAAACCTGCAGCCTGTGAAACTGAGACCCAAACACAGTAAGATAAGCAAAATGAGAAGACAGAGAAGTACACAGCAGGAGAAGGAGCAAGGTAAAAGCCCACCAGAAAAAACAAATGAAGAGGAAATAGATAGTACACCAGAGAAAGAATTCAGAGTAATGATAGCAAAGATGATCCAAAATCTTGGAAATAGAATGGAGAATATACAAGAAACGTTTAACAAGGACCTAGAAGAACTAAAGAGCAAACAAACAATGATGAACAACACAATGAATAAAATTAAAAATTCTCTCTAGGGATCAATAGCAGAATAACTGAGGCAGAAAAATGGGTAGGTGACCTGGAAGATAAAAGAGTGGAAATAACTACCTCAGAGAAAAATAAAGAAAAAAGAATGGAAAGAGTTGAGGAAAGTCTCAGAGACCTCTGAGACAACATTAAATGCACTAACATTCGAATCATAAGCATGCCAGAAGAAGAAGAGAAAAAGAAAGGGACTAAAAAAATATTTGATGAGATTATAGTCGAAAACTTCCCTAATATGGGAAAGGAAAGAGTCAGTCAAGTCCAGGAAGTGCAGAGAGTCCCACACAGAATAAATCCAAGAAGAAACATGCCAAGACACATATTAATCAACTATCAAAAATTAAATAAAAAGAAAAAATATTAAAAGCAGCAAGGGAAAAGCATAAAAAACATACAAGGAAATCCCCATAAGGTTAACAACTGACCTTTCAGCAAAAACTGTGCAAGCCAGAAGGGATTGGCAGGACATAATTAAAGTGATAAAAGGGAAAAACCTACAACCAAGATTACTCTACCCAACAAGGAAGTCATTCAGATTCAACAGAGAAATGAAAAACTTTACAGACAAGCAAAAGCTAAGAGAATTCAGCACCATCAAACCAGCTTTACAACAAATGCTAAAGGAACTTCACTAGGCAGGAAACATAAGACAAGGAAAAGACCTAAAATAACAAACCCAACACAATTAACAAAATGGTAATAAAAATATACAAATCAATAATTACCTTAAATGTAAATGGATTAAATACTCCAACAAAAAGACATAGACTGGATAAATGGATACAGAAAAAGACCCCTATATATGCTGTCTACAAGAGACCCACTTCAGATCTACTGACACATACAGACTCAAAGTGAGAGGATGGAAAATGATATTCCATGCAAATGGAAATCAAAAGAAAGCTGGAGTAACAATTCTCATATAAGACAAAATAGAGTTTAAAATAAATACTATTACAAGAGCAAATGAAGGACATTGCATAATGATCAAGGAATCAATCCAAGAAGAAGATAGAACTATTGAAAATATTTATGCACCCAACATAGGAGCACCTCAATACATAAGGTAAATGCTAACAGACATAAAAGGGGAAATCGACAGTAACACATTCATAGTAGGGGACTTTAACACCCCACTTTCACCAATGGATAGATCATGCAAAATTAAAATAAATAAGAAAACACAAGCTTTAAATGACACATTAGACAAGATGGACTTAATTGATATTTATAGGACATTCCATCCCAAAACAACAGAATACACTTTCTTCTCAAGTGCTCATGGAACATTCTCCAGGATAGATCATATCTTGGGTCACAAATCAAGTTTTCATAAATTAAAAAAAATGAAATAATTTCAAGCATCTTTTCTGACCACAACGTTAAAAGACTAGGTATCAATTAGAAGAAAAAAAATAAAAGTAAAAATACCAATACATGGAAGCTAAACAATACACTACTAAATAACCAAGAGATCACTAAAAGATCAAAGAGGAAATAAAAAAATACCTAGAAACAAATGACATTGAAAACACAATGACCCAAAACCTATGGGATGCAGTAAAAGCAGTTCTAAGAGGGAAGTTTATAGCAATACAATCCTACCTTAAGAAACAAAACACATCTCAAATAAACAACCTAATCTTACACCTTAAGCAGTTAGAGAAAGAAGAAAAAAAAAAACCCACAACATTAACAAATGGAAAGAAATCATAAAGATCAGATTAGAAATAAATGAAAAAGAAATGAAGGAAATGAAAGCAAAGATCTATAAAACTAAAAGCTGGTTCTTTGAGAAGATAAACAAAATTGATAAACCATTGACCAAACTCATCAAGAAAAAAAGGAAGACTCAAATCAATAAAATTAGAAATGAAAAAGGAGAAGTAACAACTGACTCTGCAGAATACAAAGGATCATGAGAGATTACTACAAGCAACTATATGTCAATAAAAATGGACAAGCTGGAAGAATGGACAAATCCACCATCACCCTAATACTAAAACCAGACAACGAGGTCACAAAGAAAGAAAACTACAGGCCAATATCACTGAGGAACATAGATGCAAAAATCCTCAACAAAATACTAGCGAACAGAATCCAACAGCACTTTACAAAGATCATACATCCTGATCAAGTGGAGTTTATCCCAGGAATGGAAGGATTCTTCAATATATGCAAATCAATCAATGTGATAAACCATATTAATAAATTGAAGGAGAAAAACCATATGATCATCTCAAAAGATGCAGAAAAAGCTTTAGACACAATTCAACACCCATGTATGATAAAATCTCTCCAGAAAGTATGCAAAGGGGGAACTTACTTCAATGTAATAAAGGCCATATGTGACAAACCCACAGAAAACATCATTCTCAATGGTGAAAAACTGAAAACATTTCCTCTAAAATCAGGAAAAAGACAAAGTTGCCCACTCTCACCACTATTATTAAACATATTTTTGAAGTTTTAGCCACAGCAATCAGAAGAAAAAGAAATAAAGGTAATCCAAATCAGAAAAGAAGTAAAACTATCACTGTTTGCAGATGACATGATACGATACATAGAGAATCCTAAAGATGCTACCAGAAAATTACTAGAGCTAATCAATGAATTTGCTAAAGTAGTTGGATACAACATTAATGCACAGAAATCTCTTGCATTCCTATACACTAATGATGAAAAGTCTAAAAGAGAAATTAAGCAAACACCCATTTACCATTGCAACACAAAGAATAAAATACCTAGAAATAAACCTACCTAAGGAGACAAAACAACTGTATGCAGAAAACTGTAAGACACTGATGAAAGAAACTAAAGATGATACAAACAGATGGAGAGATATACCATGTTCTTGGATTGGAAGGATCAATATTGTGAAAATGATTATACTCTCCAAAGCAATGTACATATTCAAGGCAATACTTTTCAAACTACCAATGGCATTTTTCACTGAACTAGAACAAAAAATTTCACAATTTGTATGGAAACACAAAACACCCTGAACAGCCAAAGCCATCTTGAGAAAGAACAATGGAGCTGTAGGAATTAGGCTTCCTGACTTTAGGTTATTCTACAAAGCTACAGTAATAAAGACAGTATGGTACTGGCACAAAAACAATAATAAAAATCAATGGGTCAGGATAGAAAGCCCAGAGATAAACCCACACACATATGGTCACCTTATCTTTGATAAAGGAGGCAAGAATGGACAATGGAGAAAAGACAGCCTCTTCAATAACTGGTGCTGGGAAAACTGGACAGCTACCTGTAAAAGCATGAAATTAGAATATTCCCTAACACCAAACAGAAAAATAAACTCAAAATGGATTAAAGACCTAAATATAAGGCCAGACATTATAAAACTCTTAGAGGAAAACATAGGTAGAACACTCTATGACATAAATCACACCAATATCCTTTTAGACCCACCTCCTAGAGAAATGGAAATTAAAAAAATAAACAAATGAGATCTAATGAAACTTAAGAGTTTTTGCACAGCAAAGGAAACCATAAAGAAGAAAGAAAGACAACCCTCAGAGTGGAAGAAATATTTGCAAACAAAGCAACTACCAAAGAATTAATCTCCAAAATTTACAAGCAGCTCATGCAGCTCAATAACAAAAAACTAAACAACCGAATCTGAAAATGGGCAGAAGACCTAGATAGACATTTCTCCAAAGAAGATATACAGATTGCCAACAAACACATGAAAGGATGCTCAACATCACTAATCATTAGAGAAATGCAAATCAAAACTACAAAACTCACACTGGTCAGAATGGCCATCATCAAAAAATCTTCAAACAGTAAAGGCTGGAGAGGGTGTGGAGAAAAGGGAACCCTCTTGCACTGTTGCTGGGAATGTAGATTGATACAGCTACTATGGAGAACTATATGGAGGTTCCTTAAAAAACTAAAAATAGTACTACCATATGACCCAGCAGTCCCACTACTGGACATATACCCTGAGAAATCCAGAATTCAAAAAGAGTCATGTACCACAATGTTCATTGCAGCTCTATTTACAACAGCCACAACATGGAAGCAACCTAAGTGTCCATCGACAGATGAATGGATAAAGAAGATGTGGCACATATACAGAATTTATTATTACTCAGTCATAAAAAGAAAAGAAATTGTTTTTTGTAGTGAGGTGGATGGACTTAGAGTCTGTCATACGAGTGAAGTAAATCAGAAAGGGAAAAACAAATACCGTATGCTAACACATATATATGGAATCTTAAAAAAAAAAAAAAAAAGGTTCTGAAGAACCCAGGGCCAGGACAGGAATAAAGACGCAGATATTGAGAATGGACTTGAGGTAATGGGGAGGGGGAATGTTAAGCTGGGGCGAAGTGAGATTGTGGCATTGACATATATACACTTCCAAATGTAAAATAGATAGCTAGTGGGAAACGGCCACATAGCACAGGGAGATTAGTTCGGTGTTTTGTGTCCACCTAGAGGGTTGGGATAGAGAGGGAGGGAGGGAGATGGAAGAGGGAGGAGATATGAGATTGTATGTATACGTATAGCTGATTCACTTTGTTATACAGCAGAAACCAACACACCATTTAAAGCAATTATACTCCAATAAAGATGTCGAAAAAAAAGAAAAAGAAGAGTCCATGCTGATATAAGTGAATAACTAATAAGCAGGCTGCAAATACTGTGTGCAAAGCTCATCCAGCCAACCTATTTTTATCTTTTTGAAACAGTCAGATATCATATTTTAAATATATTTAATAATTTAAGAATCTAATAATTCTAATGAGCATGCTGTTAATTGAAAACGTTTTAAATAGACTTTACCAAGTATAATTTTTAATTTAATTATTTCATGTATTATGGAAAATCTAATTGATTCTAACCAAAATAAGAGTCAATCTGAACTTCATCCAAATCCGTTGTACTACTGCAACAGTAAGAGAACTATTGAAGAAACAAATGATTCACCTGTTATTTTACCTCTACTCCTAGAAATAGCCATGTAGCCAGCAATACTCCAGAACCACTGACCACAGCATGCCAGTTAATCTCTCCCCTTTTTTTAAATTTAAATTTTATTTTTTTAAATTGAAGTATAGTTGATTTATAATGCTGTATTAATTTCAGGTGTACAGAAAAGTGATTTATATATATATATAGTTATATATAATATACAGTTATATATAGTTATATTTATAGCATTTTTCAGATTATTTTCCATTATAGGTTTTTATAAGATATTGAATATAGTCCCCTGTTCTACACATTAGGCCCTTTTTTTAATCTATTTTGTATATTGTAGTGTGTATCTGTTAATCCCAAACTCCTAATTTATCCCTCCCCCCACTTTCCCCTTTGGTAACCATAAGTTTTTTTCTATGTACGTGAGCCTATTTCTGCTTTGTAAATAAGTTCACCAGTATCATTTTTTTAGATTCTATATGTAAGTGATATCATATGATATTTGTCTTTCTCTGTCAGACTTAATTCACTTAATATGATAATCTTTAGGTCCACCCATGTTGCAGCAAATGGCATTGTTTCATTCTTTTTTACTCCATTGTGTATATATATTTATACATATATTCCACGTCTCCTTTATCCATTCATCTGAGTAACATTCCACTGTATATATGTACCACATCTTCTTTATCCATTCATCTGGCAATGGACATTTAGGTTGTTTTCAGGTCTTGGCTATTGTATATAGTGCTGCTATGAACTATGACCTGGGGTGCATATATCTTTTCGAGTTACAGTTTCTCTGGTTATATGTCCAGGAGTGGGAGTGCTGGATCACGTGGTAACTCTACTTTTAGTTTTTGAAGGAACCTTCATTCTGTTCTCTATAGTGGCTACACTAATTTACATTCCCACCAACAGTATTAGGAGGGTTTCCTTTTCTCCACACCCTCTCTGGCATTTATTATTTGTAGACTTTTTAATGATGGCCATTCTGACCAGTGTGAAGTGTTGCCTCATTGTAGTTTTGATTTGCATTCCTCTAATAATTATCTATATTGAGCATCTTTTCATGTGCCTTTTGGCCATCTATATGTCTTCTTTGGATAAATGTCTATTTAGGTTTTCTGCCCATTTTTTTATTGGGTTGTTTGTTTTTTTGATATCGAGCTGCATGAGCTCTTTTTATATTTAGGAAATTAATCCCCTTGTTTGTTACATCATTTGCAAATATTTTCTACCATTCCATAGGTTGTATTTTCGTCTTGATTATGGTTTCCTTTTCTGTGCAAAAGCTTTTAAGTTTCATTAGGTCCTATTTGTTTATTTTTGTTTTTATTCCCATTACTCTAGGACGGATCCAAAAAAAATATTGCTGCAATTTACATCAATGAGTGTTCTGCCTATGTTTTCCTCTAGGAGTTTTGTAGTATCCAGTCTTACATTTAGGTCTTTAATCCATTTTGAGTTTATTTTTGCATGTGTTGTTAAAGAATGTTCTAATTTCATTCTTTTACATGTAACTGTCCATTTTTCCCAGCACCACTATTGAAGAGACTCTCTTTTCTCCATTGTATATTCCTGACCAAAAACGTGTGGGTTTATTTTTGGGTTTTCTATACTGCTCCATTGATCTATGTGTCTGTGTTTGTGCCAGTACCATACTGTTTTTACAGCTTTGTGGTATAGTCTGAAGTCAGGGAGCATGATTCCTCCAGCTCCATTCTTCTTTCTCAAGATTGTTTTGGCTATTCAGGGTCTTTTGAGTTTCTATGCAGATTTTTAAATTTTTTGTTCTCATTTTGTGAAAAATGCCACTGGTATTATGATAGGGATTTCATTGAATCTGTAGATTGCCTTGGGTAGTATGGTCATTTTAACAAGGTTGATTCTTCCAATCCAAGAACACAGTATATCTTTTCATCTGTTTGTGTCATCTTCAATTTCTTTCATGGGGGTCTTATAGTTTTCAGAGTATAGATATTTTGCCTCCTTAGTTAGGTTTGTTACTAGGTATTTCATTCTTTTTGAAGCAATAATATGTCCCTTCTAGTAACAGATCCACAGCATGAATTTAATGAGTATCAAACACAAGTAGAAAACATGCTTTCCTCAATCTTACTGTCTCAAATTTGGTCATTTAATTAAACACATTATGGTACAGACATACGGCAAAAGAAAACACCCCATAAAAATATGATTGTAAACTATTCAACAGTATGGAAAGATATTGATAATATTTTAGCAGATAAAAGTTAATAGAAATATGACCCTATTTTTCATAATATGAAATTTACTTGTAAATAAATAACGTGGAAATAAAGCTGGGCCTTGGTTTTGTACAGTCTAAAATTTATACCTTGTGAGGAAGGGACCATTTTAGGTAAAGAATACAAAATGATGAACACAAAATTACCTGGGCTCCTATCAAGCATGGAAAAGGGACATAATGCAAGTTTCATTATCTTCACATAAATCTGTCCTTGTCTAAAAGTTTTTATTACAAAATGTTACCAGGTATATATCTAGGTAGCAAGGTTACCAATGATCATTTTTGTGTTCTCTCTGTCCACCTTTATTTTCTTAACTTTTACAATAAAACAAATAATTACTCATTTAATAGAAAATATATATTTTTTAAAGTTTTGACAAAGTAATCTTCTGAGGAAGATTTGAACAGCCTGAGCTAAAGAATATTGATTTCAAATGTGAGGACACATCTAGGCCAAGTATATGCTTATAACAATATCTGGAGAGATTGGTTGATAATATTTTTTAATACAACAAACAGTTAAGAATGACTCACTTCACACTCTATGAGAACTACATGGATTTTACTTTATGGTATCTGTACTAAATATGACAATAATGAACAGATATAATGTATTTCTGATATAAAATGGTCAGCTATCCTTTATTTCACTTTTCATCACACCCTACATGGAATCACAAAGTTCTATTAGTTCTATCCGGTTTTTTTAAAGTCCAAACTGTTTCTCCCTCCTCCACTTCTCTAGTTCTAGCCACTGTCAGCTCTTCCCAGAATACTGTCAGCCTTGCCGTTAGTTTCTGCTTCCACTCAAGCCCCGCACTCCACCCCAGTCCATTCTCCACTGGCAGCCAGAGTCATCTTCCAGAAACATACACCAAATGGTGTTGCTCCTGCTTTGAAAAACCTCTTGGTGTCCCCTGGGGACAAGGAAGGAGGTGCAAACGTGGTCACATGGCCTTCAGGGGTCTGCATGATTGGTCTCCTGCCTTCCTCACCAAGCTCACTTAGAACTCTGCACTTGCTCACACATTCCAAAAAGACTCATCCCCTTCCTATTCCTTAAGCAACAAATTTCCTGCTTCCCTGCCTTTGCACTTACTACTGTCTCCATTTAGGAAGTTCAAGCCCCAGTTTTCAATGGCCTGACTTGTCCATATCCTGCAGGCTTCTGCTTATTTAACATTGCCTCTGAAAGGTCGTACCCATCGTTCTCAAAAAACTGCAATTCAACCCATCAAGTCTCCTTAATTTCTACTGCCCCAAAATATTAATAGAAGTTCTCTCTCAGGGACAGAATTAGAGATTCTTTTCTTTTGTCTACATTTTTTTAATATATATAATTTCTTAAACAACTTTATTGGAGTATAATGCTTTACACTGTTGTGTTAATTTCCACTGTATAACAAAGTGAACCAGCTATATGTACACATATATCCCCATATCCCCTCCATCTTGAACCTCCCTCCCACGCTCCCTATCCTGTCTCTCTAGGTGGTCACAAAACACTGAGCTGATCTCCCTGTGCTATATAGCTGCTTCACACTAGCTATCTGTTTTACATTTGGTAGTGTATATGTCAATGCTACTCTCCCACTTCATCCCAGTTTATTCTTCCCCCTCCAATTTTTCCTAAATTACAGTCTTTATGTCTGGGTCTTTATTCCTGTCCCGCGCCTAGGTTCATCAGAACAATTTTTTTTATTCCATTTATATGTGTTAGCATACGGTATTTGCTTTGCTCGTTCTGACTTACAGCAGTCTGTATGACAGACTCTCGGTCCTTCCACCTCAATACAAATAACTCAATTTCATTTATTTTTATGGCTGAGTAATATTCCATTGTATATATGTGCCACATCTTCTTTATCCATTATTCAGTCAATGGACACTTAGGTCGTTTCCATTTCCTGCCTATTGTATATAGAGCTGCAATGAACATTGTGGTACATGACTTGTTTTGAACTATGGTTTTCTCAGAGTATAAGTCCAGTAGTGTGATTGCTGGAAGGTATGATAGTTCTATTTTTAGCTTTTTAAGGAAACTCCATACTGTTCTCCATAGTGGCTATATCAATCTACATTCCCACCAACAGGGCAAGAGGGTTCCCTTTTCTCCAAACCCTCTCCAGCATTTATTGTGTAGTTTTTTTGATGATGGCCCTTTTGACTGGTGAGAGGTGATACCTCATTGTATTTTTGATTTGCATTTCTCTAATGATTAGTGATGTTGAGCATCTTTTTATGTGTTTGTTGGCAATCTGTATATCTTCTTTGGAGAAATGTCTATTTAGGTCTTTTGCCTATTTTTGAATTGGGTTGTTTGGTTTTTTGAATTGAGTTGCTTGAGCTGCTTGTATAGTTAGAGATTAATTCTTTGTCAGTTGCTTCGTTTGCAAATATTTTCTCCCATTCCAAGGGTTGCCTTATTGTCTTGTTTATGGTTTCCTTTGCTGTGCAAAGGATTTAAATTTCATTAGGTCCCATTTGTTTATTTCTGTTTTTATTTCCATTTCTCTAGGAGTTGGGTCAAAAAGGATCTTATTGTGATTTATGTCATAGAGTGTTCTGCATATGTTTTCCTCTAAGAGTTTTATAGTGTCTAGCCTTACATTTAGGTCTTTAATCCATTTTGAGTTAATTTTTGTGTAGTTGTTAGGATGTGTTCTTTTTTTTTTGAATTTTATTTTATTTATATTTTTATACAGCAGGTTCTTATTAGTTATCATTTTAGACATATTAGTGTATGTATGTCAATCCCAATAGGATGTGTTCTAATTTCATTCTTTTACATGTAGTTGTCCAGTTTTACAGCACCACTTATTGAACAGGCTGTCTTATCTCCATTGTATATTCTTGCCTCCTTTATCAAAGATAAGATGATGATATGTGTGTGGGTTTATCTTAGGGTTCTCTATCCTCTTCCACTGGTCTATATTTCTGTTTTTGTGCCAGTACCATAATCTCTTGATTACTGTACCTTTGTCGTATAGTCTGAAATCAGGGAGACTGTTTTGTCCAGCTCCATTTGTCCTTCTCAAGATTGCTTTGGCTATTCGGGGTCTTTTGTTTTTCCATACAAATTGTGAAATTTTTCATTCTAGTTCTGTGAAAAATGCCATTGGTAGTTTAATAGGGATTGCATTGAATCTGTAGATTGCTTTGGGGATTATATTCATTTTCACAATGTTGACTCTTCCAATCCAAGAATATGGTATATCTCTCCATCCGTTTGTATTGTTTTTAATTTCTTTCATCAGTGTCTTATAGTTTTCTGCATACAGGTCTTTTGTCTCCTTAGGTAAGCTTATTCTTAGGTATTTTATTCTTTGTGTTGCAATGGTAAATGGGAGTGTTTCCTTAATTTCTCTTTAAGATTTTTCATCATTAGTGTATAGGAATGCAAGAGATTTCTATGCATTAATTTTGTATCCTGCTACTTTACCAAATTCATTGATTAGCTCTAGTAGTTTTCTGGTAGCATCTTTAGGATTTTCTATGTACAGTATCATGTCATCTGCAGTGATAGCTTTACTTCTTCTTTTCTGATTAGGATTCCTTTTATTTCTTTCTCTTCTCTGATTGCAGTGGCTAAAACTACCAAAACTATGTTGAATAAGAGTGGTGAGAGTGGCCATCCTTGTCTTGTTCCTGATTTTAGAAGAAATGGTTTCAGTTTTTCAACATTGAGAATGATGTTGGCTGTGGGTTTGTGATATATGGCCTTTATTATGTTGAGGTAAGTTACCCCTATGTCTACATTCTGGAGAGATTTTATCATAAATGGGTGTTGAATTTTGTTGAAAGATTTTTCTGCATCAATTGAGATTATCATATGGTTTTTATCCTTAAGTTTGTTAATATGTTGTATCATATTGATTGATTTGTGTATACTGAAGAATCCTTGTATTCCTGGGATAAACCCTACTTGATCATGGGGTATGATCCTTTTAATGAGCTGTTAGATTCTTTTTGCTAGTACTTTGTTAAGGATTTTTGCGTTTATGTTCATCAGTGATAATGGCACGTAGCTTTCTTTTTATGTGACATCTTTGTCTGGTTTTGTTATAGGGTGATAGTCACCTTATAGAATGAGTTTGGGTGTGTTCCTCCCTCTGTTATATTTTGGAAGAGTTTGAGAAGGATGGGTGTTAGTTCTTCTCTAAATGTTTGATAGAATTCTCCTGTGAAGTCAGCTGGTCCTGGGCTTATTTTTGTTGTAAGATTTTTAATCACAGTTTCAACTTCAGTGCTTGTGATTGGTCAGTTTATATTTTCTATTTCATCCTAGTTCATTCTCAGAAGGTTATGCTTTTCTAAGAATTTGTCCATTTCTTCCAAGTTGTCTTATAGTTGTTTGTAGTATTTCTTCATGTTTATTTGTATTTCTGCAGGGTCAGTTGTAACTTCTCCTTTTTCTTTTCTAATTCTGTTGATTTGAGTCCTCCCCCTATTTTTCTTGATGAATCTAGCTAATGGTTTATCAATTTTGTTTATGTTCTCAAAGAACCAGCTTTTAGTTTTATTGATCTTTGCTATTGTTTCCTTCATTTCTTTTTCATTTACTTCTCATCTGATATTTGTGATTTCTTTCCTTCTGCTAACCTTCGGGTTGTTTTTGTTCTTGTTTCTTTAATTGCTTTAGGTGTAAGTTTAGGTTGTTTATTTGAGATGTTTCTTGTTTCCTGAGGTAGGATTGTATTGCTATAAATTTCTGTCTTAGAACTGCTTTTGCTGCATCCCATAGGTTTTGGGCCGTCGTGTTTTCATTGTCATTTGTTTCTACGTATTTTTTTATTTCCTCTTTGATCTTTTAGTGACCTCTTGGTTATTTAGTAGTGTATTGTTTAGCCTCCATGTGTTAGTATTTTTTACATTTTTTCCCTATAATTGATATCTAAACTCATAGCGTTGTGGTCAGAAAAGATCTTGATATGATTTCAATTTTCTTAAGTTTACCAAGACTTGATTTGTGACCCAAGATATGATCTCTCCCAGAGAATGTTCCATAAGCACTTCAGAAGAAAGTTTATTCTGTTGTTTTGGATGAAAAGTCCTATAAACATCAATTAATTCCATCTTGTCTAATGTATCATTTAAATTTTGTGTTTCCTTACTTACTTTCATTTTGGATGATCTGTCCATTGGTGAAAGCAGGGTGTTAAAGTCCCCTACTATTATTGTGTAACTGTCAATTTCTCATTTTATGGCTGTTAGCATTAGCCTTAGGTATTGAAGTGCTCCTATGTTGGATGCATATATATTTACCATTGTTCTATTTTCTTCTTGGATTGATACCTTGATAATTATGAAGTGTCCTTCTTTGTCTCTCAATAGTCTTTAAGGTCTATTTTGTGTTATATGAGAATTGCTACTCCAGCTTTCTTTTGATATCCATTTGCATGGAATATCTTTTTTGATCCCCTCACTTTCAGTCTGTACGTATCCCTAGGTCTGAAGTGGGTAAACAGCATATATAGGAGTCTTTTTTTTTATCCATTTATCTAGTCTATGTCTTTTGGTTGGAGTACTTAATCCATTTACATTTAAGGTAATTATTGATATGTATATTCTTATTACCATTTTCTTAATTGTTTTGGGTTTGTTATTTTAGTCCTTTTCCTTGTCTTGTGTTTCCTGCCTAGTGAAGTTCTTTTAGCATTTGTTGTAAAGCTGGTTTGATGGTGCTGAATTCTCTTAGCTTTTGCTTGTCTGTAAAGGTTTTCATTTCTCTGTTGAATCTGAATGATCTCCTTGCTGGGTTGAGTAATCTTGGTTGTAGGTTTTTCCCTTTCATCACTTTAAATATGTCCTGCCACTCCCTTCTGGCTTGCAGTTTCTGCTGAAAGATCAGCTGTTAACCTTATGGGGATTTCCTTGTATGTTATTTTTGCTTTTCCCTTGCTGCTTTTAATATTTTTTCTTTGTATTTAATTTTTGATAGTTTGATTAATATATGTCTTGTCATGTTTCTCCTTGGATTTATACTGTATGAGACTCTCTGTGCTCCTGGACTTGATTGACTCTTTCCTTTCCCATGTTAGGGAAGTTTTCAACTATAATCTCTTCAAATATTTTCTCAGTCCCTTTCTTTTCTCTTCTTCTTCTGGGACTCCTATAATTCGAATGTTGGTGTGTTTAGTGATGTCCCAGTGGTCTCTTAGACTGTCCTCAATTCTTTTCATTCTTTTTTCTTTATTCTTCTCTGAGGGAGTTATTTCCACTATTTTATTTTCCAGGTTACTTATCCGTTCTTCTGCCTCAGTTATTCTGCTATTGATTCCTTCTAGAGAATTTTTAATTTCATTTATTGTGTTGTTCATCATTGTTTGTTTGCTCTTTAGTTCTTCTACGTCCTGTTAAATGTTTCTTGTATTTTTTGCATTCTATTTCCAAGATTTTGGATCATCTTTGCTATCATTACTATGAATTCTTTTTTAGGTAGACTGCCTATTTCCTCTTCATTTGTTTGGTCTGGTGGGTTGTTACCTTCTCTTCATCTGCTGAATATCTCTGACTTCTCATTTTGCTTAACTTACTGTGTTTGGAGGTCTCCTTTTCACAGGCTGCAGGTTCATAGTTCCCATTGTTTTTGGTGTCTGCCCCTAGTTGGTAAGGTTGGCTCAGTGGTTTGTGTAGGCTTCCTGCTGAAGGGTACTGGTACCTGTGTTCTGGTGGATGAGGGTGGATCTTGTCTTTCTGGTGGACATGACCACATCTGGTGGTGTGTTTTGAGATGTCTGTGTACTTATTATGATTTTAGGCAGCCTCTCTGCTAATGGGTGGGGTTATATTCCCGTCTTGCTAGTTGTTTGGCATGGGGCATCTAGCACTTGAGCTTGCTGGCCATTGGGTGAAGCTGAGTTTTGGTATTGAGACGGAGATTTCTGGGATAGCTCACTGATTGATATTAGATGGGGCCAGGAGGTCTCTGGTGGTCCAATATCCTGAACTTGGCTCTCCCACCTCAGAGGCTCAGGCCTTACACCAGGCCAGAGCACCAAGATCCTGTCAGCCACATGGCTCTGAAGAAAGGGGAGAAAAAAAGAAAGAAAAAAAATTTTAATAATAATATAAAATAAATAAAATACAAAAACAAATGTATTAAAATAATAAAAGAAATATTAATTGAAAAAAGAAAAAAAAGAGTAACCATACCAATAAACAAATCCACCAATGATAACACACGCTAAAAACTATAGTAAGATAAACATAAAAATCAGAAACAAGTCAGTCGCAGACAGCAAACCCCAAATCTACACTTGCTCACAAAGTCCACTGCCTCAATTTTGGGTTGATTCATTGTCTGTTCAGGCATTTCACAGATGCAGGGTACCTCAAGTTGATTGTGGGGATTTAATCCACTGCCACTGAGGTTGCATAGAGAAATTTCCCTTTCTCTTCTTTGTTCACACAGCTCCTGGGGTTCTGCTTTGGTTTTGACCCTACATCTGCATGTAGGTTGCCCTCAGGCTTCTGTTCCTGCCCAGACCGTACAAGGTTAAAACAGCGGCTGATTAGGTGGCTTTTCCTCACTCATGCCTGTGGGGAGGAAGGGCTATGGTAGTTATAATTGGAATGTGGGGCAAGCCTGTGCCTGAGGCACGCCATGTGCTCTCTCGGGGAAGTTGTACCTGGACCATGGAACCCTGGCATTTGTGGGCTCTGCAGGCTCCTGGGGGTGGGTGTGTAGTGACCTGTGCTTGCACACAGGATTCTTGGTGGCTGTAGCAACAGCCTTAGTGGTTCATCCCCGTCTCTGGGGTCCAAGCTGGTAGCCACATCATGCACCCATATCTGGAGCTCGTTTAGGCAGTGCTCTGTCTTCTGTGGGCACACAAGGAAGGAATCCCCTCTCCTTGTGCACCCCCAAAACAATGGTCTCTTGCCTCTTAAGCAGGTCCAGAATTTTTCCCAGACTCCCTCCCAGTAGCTGTGGTGCATTAGCTCCCTTCAGGCTGTGTTCACACAGCCAACCCCAGGCCTCTCCCTGGGATCTGAC
The DNA here is from genome assembly GCF_059928025.1 of Delphinapterus leucas. Classification (NCBI taxonomy): domain Eukaryota; kingdom Metazoa; phylum Chordata; class Mammalia; order Artiodactyla; family Monodontidae; genus Delphinapterus; species Delphinapterus leucas. Next base: position 86,141,534 of record NC_143135.1, on the reverse strand, counting down.
CTCCGAATCCCGAGCCTCAGCTCCCAGCATCCACCCTTCCCAGCAGGTGAGCAGACAAACCTCTCCGGCTGGTGAGTGCTGGTCAGCACTGATCCTCTGTGTGGGAATCTCTCCACTTTGCTCTCTGCACCCCTGTTGCTGTGCTCTCCTCCATGGCTCTGAAGCTTCACCCCTGCCCACCTCCCATCTCCACCAGTGAAGGGGCTTCCTATTGTGTGGAAACCTTTCCTCCTTCACAGCTCCCTCCCAGAGGTGCAGGTCCCTTCCTTATTCTTTTGCCTCTGTTTTTTCTTTTTTCTTTTGCCCCACCCAGGTACATGGGGGAGTTTCTTGCCTTTTGGGAAGTCTGAGGTCTTTTGCCAGCATTCAGTAGGTGTTCTTTAGGAGTTGTTCCACATGTAGATTTATTTTTCATGTATTTGTGGGGATGAAGGTGATCTCATGTCTTACTCCTCTGCCACCTTGAAGGTCCCCCTCCTGTACATTTCTGATTTACTGAACTTCCTAAAATAAACATGTATTTCTTTTATAAGAGGAATTAATTGGTAATTTATAAAATAATCTATGGGCTAGTAAAGAGAATTAATTTAGTCTCCCCTGTGTAAATTCATCTGAATCTACTGAGAATAACCCACATATTGGTCCAGAACTTAAATACCATCTATGCTCCTATCATGCTCCAATTCATTCAAGGGCCTACCAAATGTCACTCCACTTTGAATCCTTCCCTCGGTCATCCAAGAAAACATATATGTCCTTCTTCTATATTCCCATGGCATCTCATAAGTACTTCTACTATAGCTCTCATCAAACTGCATTATAATAATTAATTTATATCAATTTTCTCCATCTGTTATAACTATTTGTTCAACATTGTATCACCAGTACCTGGCATATTGCAGTACTGAGGACACTTAAAGTCTCTGATTTATGTTTGCATAAATGAATATGGAAGGAATTGCCCCTCATTTTCATAAGAAATAAGAAAATGTAAGAAAATCTAGAATCTTGCAACTTTTAAGGGTACAAAAGACTTTAGAAATGATTTACTGTTATGACCCAGCTTTAGCTTGGACATTTCCAGGGACAAGAAAATCACTTTCCAGAGGAAGTCATTTCTACTTAGAAAAGCTCTGTTCAACAGAATGTCCTCTCCTTTTCTGATTCATTGAAGACCTCCTGTAGCTTCTTATCTTTCTTTAGTAAACAAGATCCATTATCTCAGAAGCAGCTATCATGACCCCATTCTGTGTTAAATATCTCTAGTTTCTTATGTTGACCATGATTGATTGGTTTCCAAATCCTTAAAAATCCTTGTCCCTCTCCACTTAACATGCCCCAGTGTTTCTATATCTCTTAAAATGTGGACAGTTCAGCCTAAGATAAGCATTATCATTTGCTTCATGTTGGAGTCTATTTCTGTCAATATATCCATGATCCAAGATCAAGACTGCTTCAGCATTTTGGAAGCTACATCACCCTTTCCATACTAAACCAATTCTTAATGAAGACTCTAAGTTTTCACTAATCTGCATACTTCCCACCTTACACTTGTACATCTGGTTTTAAATAAAGCCTTTGTGAATAAATCACATTTTTCTTTAATTTCATCTTGTTAGATTTTGTCTACTTATTCTGCCTCTCAAGGCTTTCTTGAATATCAAAGCATTGGCTCCTCTCCCAGCTTCACGTCATCTACAAATGTAATAAGCTTGCTTGTTATACATTTGTCCATATCATTGAGAAAAATAGGGCCAAAAAGAGTCAGCATAATAATATCTGGAGAGATAAAACATCCATTGCTAGTTGGACTTAAGACTAATAATGTTGCAAATATCCAAAGTATGATGCCATTATATGTTAAGTGACATAGGGAGATTCAGAGAAGCCAGAAGGAGTAGGAAAAGAACACACTCAGCTGGGGAAGTGAAGAAAGGGAACACAGGCAAGGTGAGAAGGAAAAGAGATTAGGAAACAATCAATAGAAGGGGTAATATTTGGATGGGTATTGAAGCATAGAAGGTATTACAATAGTCAGAGTTGTACATATAAGATACTCCAAACATGAGAAGCACATTCACCAAGTTCTGTGGAAGCAAATCACAAAATACATTTATTCATTCAAAATTTACCTACTGTGCTATGTGACAAGTGATATACTAGGCAAGATGATACAATCATGATCAAAAACAGATGTGGTGCCTGCTCTGGAACTAATGGTCTAGTGAATGAGAGAGATAAGACAACATTCAAACAAGTTAAAAACTCTTAGTTTGACACAGAAATATATGTGGATATGGAAAAGTTTTACAGTTCAGTAAAAACCTTGAAGAACTTAGTACTAGGGAATGTCTGGAAGATGTAATGAATCTTAAAATCATACACTGTGGATAGTTGTCTAAGAAACAATGGGGAGCCATTGAATATTCTTGAGTAAAGAAGTGGTTTAATCAGAGATAGGCTTTAAGACAAATAATTTGGCAATTGGCAGAATGGGGTGGGAAAACAAGAAGCTGGTGGTGGCTAGGAAGTTTGGGTGTTAAACTAGGGCAAATGTTGAATGAGAGATACTGAGGGTCTACACTATAGTCATACAATTGGGGATGGAATGTAAGAATTATTAAGGAAAGCAGAAGTCCACAAATTGTCAGAGGAGCAAGACGTGCCTCACCCCTTCCCACAGACATACCAAAATTACAACTACTTACAGAACAACTATTTATGAGAAAAATCTGAAGACTAGCAGAAAACATTTTCCACAACTAAAGATACAAAGAAGGAATCATGAGAAGGGTAGGAGGGGGAGAGATGTAGTATAGTCAGGACCCATACCCCCATCTGTGCAACCCACAAATAGAAGGAATATCACAATTGTAGAAGTTCTTCCCAAGGAAAAAGGTGTACAAGCTCCACATCAGGCTCCCAAGCCTGGGAGTCTTGCGTCAGGAAAGTGAGCCCCAGACATCCAGTTTTGAAGGCTAGCAGGGCTTACATACAGGAGAGCCAGAGGGCTATAGGAAACAGACTCCACTCTTAAAGGGCACACACAAAAGCTCACAAGCTTTGGGTCTCAGCACAAAGGCTCAAAAGAAGCCTGGGTCAGACCCACTTGCTGATCTCGAAGAGCCCCCCAACTGGTATTTCTTCTGGGAATGGAGATTCTGGAGCCATTTGGAAGAGCACATTCTACCTTGACATCACTGGCATTTTCAAGCACTATTTTGGAGTCATCCCTGTAGCCTATTAGCATTGGGGATGAGCCCTCACCCTCTAGCAGGCTGGCTCTATCCCGAAGCCCCCCTGGGCCATGCAGACAGCATTGCAGTGACCAGGTCCTGCTCTGCAATGGCAGCACCAGCCTGGAGGTCCCCTGGGAGGTGCAGATAGCCATTTAGGAGGCCTACCCCACCCTTCAGCAGTCCCACGGCCACTGCAAAAGGCATAGCCCTGCAGTCAACTAGGCCAGGGGCCAGCTGCACCTACTAGTGCACCCACAGTAGTCAGCCCCACCACAATAGAAGGACCCATGCAACCCACATAGAGGGCATCCCTAAAGAACATAGCTCTGGTGACCAGAGGAGCACATGCTGCTGGGTCCCAGAGGGTATCTCCTACATAAGCCCATTTCTCTAAGATCAGGAAATGCAACAACATACCTAACACATAGAAATAAACACAGAGAATTGGGAAAAATGAGGAGACAGAGGAATATGTTTTAAATGAAGAATCAAGACAACCTCAGGGAAAAAAACCTAAATGAAGCAGAGATAAGCAGTCTAATCAATAAAGAGTTCAAGGTAATGATCATAAAGATGCTCACTAAACTCAGAAGAATGGATGAACATAGTGAGAATTTTAAAGAGTTAGAAAACTAAAGAATCAAACAGAGATAAAGAATACAATAACTGAAAAAAATACACTAGAAAGAATCAGCACTAGATTAGATGATGCAGATAAATGGATCAGTAAGTTTGAAGACAGAGTATTGGAAATCACCCAAACTGAACAGAAAAAGAAAAAAGAATTTTAAAAAGATAGGGTAGTTTAAGAGACCTCTGGGACAACATCAAGCATGCTAATATTTGCACTATAGGGATCCCAGAAGGAGAAGAAAGAAAGGGGCAGAGAACTTACTTGAATAAATAATAGCTTAAAACTTCCCTAACCTAGGGAAGAGAACAGATATCTAGGTCCAGGAAGGAAAGAGAGTCCCAAACAAGATGAACACAAAGAGATCCAAACTCAGACAAATTATAATTAAAATGACAAAAATTAAAGATAAAAAGGGAATCCTAAAAGAAGCAAGAGAAAAGCAACCAATTATGTACCAGGGAACACCTTTAAGATCATCAGCTAACTTTTCGGCAGAAACTGCAGACCAGAAGGGGGTGGCACAATATGTTTAAAGTGATGAAAGGAAAAACCTACAACCAAAAATACTCTACTCAGTAAAGCCATCATTCAAATTTAAAGGAGCAATAAAGAGTTTTACAGACAAACCAAAATTAAAGAGTTCAGAACCACTAAACCAGCTTTACAAGAAATGATAAAAGGTCTTCACTAAGTGAAAATAAAAGGCTACAGCCAGAAATATAAAAATTATGTGGGGGGAAATCTCACTGGCAAAAGCAAACGTACAGTAGAAGATTAACCACTTATGAAATGAGTAGGAACGTTAAAAGACAAAAGTTGTAAAATCATCTATATCCACAATGAGTAGTTAAGGGATACACAAAACAAAAAGATGTAAATGTGAGGTCAAAAACATTAAATCTGAGGGAGATGAGTAAAAATGTAGTGTGATTAGAATATATTCAAACTTAAGAGATCATAAGGTTAAAAAGATTATATATGATATATACATACATATATACACATATGTATATATGTTGTTATATATGAACCCCGTGGTAACCACAAATCAAAAACCTACAATACATGTGCAAAATGAGAGAAAGGAATACAAGCATACAACTAAGGAAAATCATCAAACCACAAGAGAAGACACTAAAAGAAGAAAAGAATAGAGAAGAACTACAAAAGCAACCAGAAAACAAGTAATAAAAAGGCAATAAGTACATACTTCTTAATAAATCTCAATGGATTAAATGTTCCAATCAAAAGACATAAGGTGGCTGATTGGATAAAAAAAAAAATCCATGTGCTGCTTAAGAGACTCACTTCAGAGCTAAAGATCCACACAGACTGAAAGTGAGGGGATGGAAAAAGATATTTCATGCAAATGGAAATGATAAGAAAACAAGGGTAACAATACTGATATCATATAAAATAGACTTAAATTCTATAACAAAAGACAAAGTAGAGCATTATATAATGATAAGTGGATCAAAACAAGAAGAGAATATTACATTTGCTAACATATAGGCATCCAATATAAGAGCACCTAAATATATAAAGCAAATATTAACAGACATAAAGGGAGAAGTTGACAGTAATACAATAATAGTAGGGGCCTTTAAAACCCCACTTATATCAATAGACAGATCATCCAGACAGAAAATCAATAAGGAAACACTGGCCTTATATGACACATTAGACCAGGTAGAATTAATAGATATACACAAAACAATCAACCTTACCAAAGCAATCTTGAGAAAGAAGAACAAAGCTAGAGGTATCATGCTCCCTGACTTCAAACTAAACTGCAAAGCTACAGTAATCAAAACAGTGTTGTACTGGCATAAAGACAGAAAACAACAAACACATAGATCAATGGAACAGAATAGAGATCCCAGAAATAAACCCACACTTGCCTGGTGAATTAGTTTACAACAAAGGAGGCAAGATATACAATGTGGAAAGATACCCCTTCAATAAATTGTGTTGGGAATACTGGACATCTATGTGCAAAAGAATCAAACTGGACTACTTTCTCATATCATATACAATAAACACAAAATGGATTAAAGACTTAAGTGCAAAACCAGAAACCATACAACTTCTAGAAGAAAATATAGGCATTAACCTCTTTGATGTTGGTCTTAGCAATATTTTTTGGATATATCTCCTCAGGAAAGGGAAACAAAAGTAAAATTGTTTTACTGGACCTAATAAACCTAAAAAGCTTTTGCACAGCAAAGGAAAATATCAACAAAATGAAAAGGTAGCCTACAAAATATTTGCAACTAATATATCCAATAAGGGGTTAATATCCAAACTATAAAAAGAAATGATGCAACTCATTAGCAATAAAACAAGCAACCCAATTAAAAAATGGGCATAGGACCTGAACAGACATTTTCCCGAAGACAGAGAAATGGCCAGTAGACATAAAAAGGTGCTCAACATCACTAATCGTCATGGAAATCGAAATCAAAACCACAGTGAGATAGTACCTCACACCTGTCAGAATGGGTATTATCAAAAATACAAGAAATAACAAATGTTGGCAAGGATGTGGAGAAAAGGGAGCCTTCGTGCACTATTAGTGGGAATATAAATTGGTGCAGCCACTATGGAAAACAGTATGGAAGTTCCTCAAAAAATTAAAAATAGAGTTGCCATATGATCCAACAACTTCACTTCTGGGTATTCACCCAAAGAAAATGAAAACACTAATTCAATAAGATATGATATATGCCCACCTACATTCATTGCAGCATTAACAATAGCCAAGGTGTGGAAGCAACCTAAGTGTCCATCTGTAAGTGAATAGATAAAGATACATACATGAACACACACACACTCACAGATACACACAATGGAACATTCTCAGCCATAAAAAAAAAATGTAATCTTGCCATTTGCAACAACATGGATGGATCTAGAATATATTATGCTAAGTGAAGTAAGTCAGAGAGAGAAAGACAAATACTGTATAATCTCTCTTATATGCAAAATTTAAAAAACAAAAGAAACAAAACAATAAAAACGAACTCATAGATAAAGAGAGCAAAAGGGCAGTTGCCAAAGGATGGGATGTGAGAAATAGGTAAAGGGGATTAAGAAGTATAAACCTCCAGTAATAAAAGAAATAAGCCAGAGGAATGTAATATACAGCATAAGAAATGTTGTCAATAATATTTTAATAAATTTGTATGGGGACAGTTGGTAACTAGACTTACAGTGGTCATTTCATAACGTATACAAATCACAATGTAGTGTACCTGAAACAACATAATATTGTATGTCAATTATATTTCAATTTTTAAAAAAGAATTATTAAGGAAGTAAAATCAGTATTGTATGAACAGTAGTTTGAGGAAAGGAAAGGAAAGAAAGTACTGTAGTCAGAAATGAAACCAAGGTTTAAGCCCAACTGACTGAGAAATGGTGATTATTCCTTTAATAACAATAAAGATGCCAGAGAACTGACTTGATTTGTGAGGAAAGATGCAAATAGGATATCTAGGAGGCCATGGAGAACAGGAAGTGGGCTATGAGGAACCAGAACTTAGGAAGGAAGTGAAAGCTGCAGAGGCAGGGGAGTTGAAGCCCTAAGAATGGATCCTGTTTTTGAAACAGAAACCACAGAGAAACATAAAAACACTTCCTGACCTAAGACTTGGACAAAGCCCTCTAGAAAGAGGCCAGAAGCTTGAAGAAGGCAGCAAAGGAGATTGAAGGGTATCCTCCAGAGGGACACATCCACCCACCCCTTTCAGAAGTGCAAACTACCAACGAGGAAGAACAGCAAGTTCAACATTAAGTTCTTGTCTTGACTATTCTTCTCTCCCTGCAATATTTATGAGGCACCTGTCATTATTACACAGCCTTATATGGCCTCTGATCTCCATCATATTGGCAGGAGAAATGACTGCAGCCAGTCAACATAGGGTCACTGGCAGTAGACTCCATGTGCAGTAGTCCAGTCAGTTGACAGGGTAAAACAGGCACCATGACTTTAATCTGGAGCATACTAGAAATTCTTTATACCATATTGCTTCTACAGGCTTATAGCTGATATGGCATCACTTTCTTTTTTTTTTAAATGTTTTTCCACTGAGACCCAGTTTCAGCCTGAAATATCAGTTCCTACTCACTCAAAGGAACATCTAATTTGGTAATGCTGGGACACTGTAGGCATGATTTGCATTGTAGTATTTTATGAGATGTAAGTGAAAGATAGTAGCAGAATCCAATTCATAGTGTGTTTGTCCCATTCTATCAAGAAGAGATTTAAAAAACTGTAATGCTAACTAATCAAAGAAAGTAATTCTTCATGTAACTTGAATCACATGGATTATCAGTGGAGACAAATAGTCTGACATAAATATACCTTCCTGCACGCACACACACACACACACACACACACAAACACACATCACACAATCAAGACCAATTGTAGAAGAAAAATAGCAGGCTTTCTGGGGAGAGATGCCCAAACCTGACATTTTACACCTCAGGAGGAAATCATAGCAGTTTCCACTTATATTATTTCTTCAACAGTCACATATGCACATACATACAAACAGGCAACATGGCCTCAGGGGTCTGCCCGGGTTGGAACTAATCCATGTAGTACTTTTAGAAATGGATTCAGATCAAAGTAACTACTGATTCAAGTGAAGAAGCGCGCACACACACACACACACACATGCACGCACACACACACATGCACACGCACACACACAAAGTGTTAATGGAAAGAAATCATAAGGGATTGCAATATCAGCAAAGAGCCTCACCAAGAAACCCACAGACCAATGAACATTTCTGAAGCAGCAGTTAGCCTAGATTTAGTTTCCATGGTAATAAATACAGAAGAGAAGGCTGCTACTGCCTATCCTGAAGAGAAGGGGCAGAAATCAGTAAAATACTCATTTAATAATTACCAAAACCAATCACAATGGCACTCACCACTGTCAAAAATAACTGTTTAATAAGATTGTGGCTTTCAACCCTGATTAAAAATAAGAAAAGGGTAATTTTACAAAGTCACCAAATATTATGGTGATTTTATGCTAAACCCCAACAAATCTACATAAATAACCATCAGATGATTCAGGGCTGACCCCAAGCCAGTGTGCCTGAATTTGGACACCTTGAATAATGCTTAGTGAGCACCAGAGGGGCTGCAACAGTGGGGTCACCTATGGATGTGGTCTTTAGAATGTTGACTTCTCACTGTAAAGAATGATCCAAAGGCTACAGGGCTTTTGTCAACAAATGCTTTAAGCAAGAAGCACTTCCACTGTTTTTTATCTAGACCCCAAATTAAACTGTTGTGGGGCACAGACATCATGTACTCACAGCCGGCATTCTCCTAATGACCTATGAGCCAACTTTAACTTCTTACACTTTTCTCTTAGGGATATAGGAAAAAAGTCTATATCCTATGAAGATCATTCTAGAAATCTCAGAAATTCATCCTCCCTATTCTAGAGAAATCATTTAACTCTAACGTAACTACATGTACAAAGTAAGCCTGCGTTCAGAGAGCGTGGCGATAATTATTTATTACTAACTCTATCATTCATTCAGGCTTCAATGATTCACTATACACTTGGTCAGTGTCAGGCATGCTGCTGGACATTAAGTACACAAAGCTGAAAAAGAAATAGCCTTTCTCTCAAGGAGTGTAGAGACTACCATGGAGGCATACCTATAAACCAATGACTATAATATAAGACAAGTGCCCATAAGAGAGGTATGAATCTTTCATTGGCTTATGAGTAAGTCATTAGACTCTAATACAGGGCCTTAGGATAAAGTCAGAACTCCACATGGCTTTCAAGACCCTCTGCCAGCTCTTGAGTCTCATCTGCCCTGATTCACTCTATTCTCTGTTCCAGCCATTACTGTCTTTGCTGTCTTGCCTCCAGTTTTCCTACATGTTACTCCCTCTACTTAGAGTGATCTTTCTCTGTCTCTTCATCGGGCTACTCCTAATGATCCTTCAGGTATCAATTTCAGCCTCACTTCCCAGAAATGTTAGGTCGTCCTACCATATGTTCTCATGGTTCCATGTTCTTCCTCTATCGTAATTTTTCACTTTGGTGGTTTTAGTTTCCAATTATCTATCAAGCACAGTGAGGCATGTGATCAATTCTTACAAGTTACCTCACATCCCCAGTTGTAAGCCCTTGGTGTGGCACATTAAAAATCTCAAAATTTATTGAATGAATGAAATTGTTGGGGAATAGGTGATCACAGAAGAGTTAATTTGCATAACTGGCCTGACCCTAAATATGGGTGTTTATTGTGATGTAACAATGTAACTGAAGAGATTACAAATTAATGTGGAAGTCTTTATAGAATGCAAAAATTTCTACAGAGCTGGTTCAGTATTTGATTAATTCATTCTCTATCCAGCAAAAGAGTACCTTAAATATCAAACTGGCTTAGTAAGAACTACAGTAAAAACATACAAATTTAGACTTCAGACATTTGGAATTCAGGATAATGCTCACAGTGGGCTGAAGATTCCATGCTGTCTCTAATTAGAAAGATTTGCTAAGCAGGTGGTGGGTATGATGGTTGAGTGAGGTGAATGAGTTTAATAAGAAGAACACAGTAGGTGTATTTTGAGGTATAGAAGACAGAACACTCAATCAAGAGTCAGAAGACCTGGTTCTTTGACCAAATCTCCCACCAACAAGGTCTCATTGACCCCTCTGGGTCCCAAACCCCTTACCTGTAAGATGAGAAGGTCCGACTTCAAGACCACAATTACATCCAGCCTGACGTTGCCCTGAGTCTATGAAAAACACACCCAATAACATACAAATGATTAATAGGTTAATTATTTTAGCAAATTAAGTCTTCAAGGGACTTTAACACAATGAATGTGTTCTGAAGAGGTATTGTTACACTATTACTTTTAAAAAATGAAAATTTAATTATATAAATATTCTCTGATATTCACTACATTTCCCTAGACTAGCTTAGATTAGGAAGTTTTGCTGAATTTGATGAATGGAATAAATTCATGCAGCCTATAAAAGTGGGGCACGAGGCAAGGGAGTCATGCTCATAAATACATTTCATCTCAACTCTGCAGGTTCACGGGCCAACAGGGAGAAATAGTTTAAGCAGCAACATCAAGGATGAAAGCTTCTATTATTCACCTCCTGATCATAAACTTGTTCACCACCACAAAACCCCATAGCAAGACAGTCAATAACTTTTTAAATCATTTAATCTATCCAAGAAATTAATTTTAATAAAAACAAAGAAATTCTTCACCAAAAAAATATTAACTTAAAAAATATTATCATCTTAAATAATGAACAACATTTTCTAAAATGTAATAATGCAATAAATTGCCTTAAATTAGGACTAAAAAGTAAATCATCCTGTCAGTTGGGCAACTGAGATCATTAAACATTCATTGATGAGGTCACTGATTTCTTACTTTTATTTTTTCTATATCACTAGTGTAGGGACACATCCAATTCCCACTGTTTGGAGTCTAATTACACTCCAATACATAGCTCTGTTTTCAATCAACATATAAATTGAAAAACATAAAATAGAAACACTTTTCTAGACTGTTTCCTTCCTTTCTTCCCTCCCTTTCTTCCTTCTTTCCTGCCTTCCTTTCTTCCTTTCTTTATAAAAAAAAAAATCACTATTTGGCATCTATTGTATATCTAAAACAGTTTAAGTTTCCAAGGGGGATCTTATTTTTTAGGTAGAAAACATAGATCCTGACCTTGAAACACAATCTCTTTAAGAGATAAATCAAATACAAAAAAACAACTAGAAATTACTTCTAGGGGGTAGAGTCAAGATGGTGGAGTAGGAGGACGTGTAGTTTGCATCTCCTCACGAGTACAACATGAGTGCATTGGAGCATTTCTCACAGAGCACCTACTGGCATCAGTGGGGGACCTTGGACACCTAAGGGGACAGGAGGAATCCCCACATGACCAGGAAGGACATAGGAGGGAAGGAGGTTGGAAGAAAAGTGGAGACGGGATGGGACCAGCACCCCTGAGGGGGTGCTGGGGGGGAGAAAAGAGGTTCTCACACTCAGGGAGGCCCATTCATGGTGGGGATCAGCAGGATGGAGGTGGGCCTTGGGGTATTGGGGGATTGGAGAGAAAAGTGGCCAGGGTCTCCCCTGCCCACTTGGGCTCCAGCAAACCTGCTAGGGTCCTGGTCCTGAGCCCCCTCAAAAGGACCCCCAAGACTTCCATGGGCTGCACAGGTCCCAACAGCCTGCACACCACACTGACAAATCTTCCTCCAGTCAAGCAGGTCACAGGCCTGAACCCCAGCCCTGCCAAAACCTCCAAGGGACACGTGGGTCCTGGCAGCCCAAGTGCCACCACTGACAGGGCCTCCTCTGGCCTCGCAGACCCAGGTGGGCCAAGCACCACCCCCCTCCAAAGCCTCCTTCAGCTGTGCCTGTGAAGGCCTGCACCCCAGTTGGCCTGCATGGACATGTGTGCTCTAGGCTAGCTTCAGGAACAGACACTGGTAAGAGGTGCAGCTTACACAGCAGGTCCAGAGACCTACCTAGAGGTCTTGGAGGGCCTGCTGGGGAGGTGGGGATTGGCTGTAGCTCACTGTGGGCACAAAGACACTGATAGCAGAGGTACCAGGGAAGTTTTTATCTTTTTTAATTTTGTATTGTTTTTATTCTTATATTTTAATTTTATTTTCTTAGTTTTTATTATTTTTTCTTAGTTTTTATTTTATTTCTTGTTTTATTATTTATTTATTTTTTTTGCTGCTGTGGTTCTGTTTTGTTGTTTCATTTTTATTTTTCCTAATATATTTTTAATTTTTCTAATTATATTTTACTTTTTCTTCTTGTTATTGTTCTGCTCTTTCTGCTTGTTGTTTTGTTTTGTTTTGTTTATGTTGTGCCACATGGCTTGTGGGATCTTGGTTCTTAGGCTGGGGGTCGAGCCTAAGCTCCTGTGGTGGGAGCACTGAGGCCAAGCTGCTGGGCTAACAGAGAAATTCAGGCCCCAGGGAATATTAATTGGTGTGAGCTCCACTGGAGGTCCTCACCTTGGCACCAAGACCTGGCTCCAACCAACTGCCTGCAAATTCCAGTTCTGGACACCTCAGGCCAAACAACCAGCAAGACAAGAACACAGACCCACTCATCAAAAAAAATGAGAAGACAAAAAAAATGTCAAAATGAGGGAGCAAGGTAAAAGCCTACAAGACCAAAATAAATGAAGAGGAAATAGGCAACCTACCTGAAAAAGAATTCAAAGTAATGATAGCAAAGATGATCAAAAACCTCACAAATAGAATGGAGGCACAGATCAAGAAGATATAAGAAGTGTTTAACAAGGTCCTAGAATAACTAAAGAACAAAAAACCAGTGATGAACAGCAAAATAACCAAAATTAAAAATACACTAAAAGGAATCAGTAGCAGAATAACTGAGGCAGAAGAACAGATAATTGAGTTGGAAGATATAATGGTGGAAATAACTGCCAAGGAGCAGAATGCAGAAAAAAGAATGAAGAGAAATTAAGACAGTCTCAGAGACCTCTGGGACAACTATAAACGCAATAACATTCAAATTATAGGGGTCACAGAAGAAGAGAAAGAGAAAGTGTCTGAGAAAATATTTAAGAGATTATAGTTGAAAACTTACCAAACATGGGAAAGGAAATAGCCACCTAAGTCCAGGAAGCACAGAGAGTACCACACAGGATAAACCCAAGGAGAAACATGCCAAGACACATACTAATCAAACTAACAAAAATTAAATACAAAGAAAAATGTTAAAAGCAACAGGGGAAAAGCAGCACGTAACCTACAAGAGAATCCTCATAAGGTTATCAGCTGATTTTTCAGCAGAAACTCTACAGGCCAGAAGAGAGTAACAGGATATATTTAAAGTAATGAAAGGGAAAAACTTACAACCAACATTACTCTATGCAGCAAGGATCTCATTCAGGTTCAATGGAGAAATCAAAAGCTTTACAGACAAGCAAAAGTTAAGAGAATTCAGCACCAACAAACCAGCTCTACAACAAATTCTAAAGGAACTTCTCTAGGAAGGAAACACAAGAGAAGAAAAAGACCTACAAGAACAAACCCAAAACAAGTAAGAAAATGGTAATAGGAACATACATGTAGATAATTACCTTAAATTTAAATGGATAAAATGATCCAACCAAAAGACACAGACTAGCTGAATGGATACTAAAACAAGAGCCATATATATGCTGTTTATAAGAGACCCACTTCAGACCTAGCAACACATACAGACTGAAAGTGAAGGGATAGAAAAAGATATTCCATGCAAATGGAAAAATCACAAGAGAGCAGGAGTAGCAATACTTATATCACATAATGTAGACTTTAAAATAAAGACTGTTATAAGAGACAATGAAGGACACTACATAATGATCAAGGGATCAATCCAAGAAAAATATGTAACAATTGTAAATATTTATACACCCAATATAGAAGCACCTCAATACATAAGGCAAATGCTAACGGCCATAAAAGGGGAAATCAACAGTAACACAATAATAGTGGGGGACTTTAACACCTCACTTAGAACAGTGAACAGATCATCCAGACAGAAAATTAATAAGGAAACAAAAGCTTTAAATGACACAATACACCAGATAGGCTTAATTGTTATTTATAGGACATTCTAGCCAAAAGCAGCAGAGTACACTTTCTTCTAAAGTGCTCATGGAACATTCTCCAGGATAAATCACACCTTGGGTCACAAATCAAATTTGGCAAATTTAAGAAAATTGAAATAGTATGAAGCATCATTTTCTACCACAACACTATGAGATTAGAAATCAGTTAGAGGAAAAAAACTGTAAAAAACACAAATATATGGAGACTAAACAATACATTACTAAATAACCAAGAGATCACTGAAGAACTCAAAGAGGAAATCAAAAAATAGCTAGAAACAAATGACAGTGAAAACACGATGACCCAAAATCTATGGGATGCAGCAAAAACAGTTCTAAGAGGGAAGTTTATAGCAATACAATAGTACCTCAAAAAATAAGACAAACCTCACTTAAACAAACTACCCTTACATCTAAAGCAACTAGAGAAAGAAGAACAAACAAAACCTAAGTTAGTAGAAGGAAAGAAACCATAAAAATCAGAGCAGAAATAAATGAAATAAAAAAGAAGGGAACAAGAGCAAAAATCAATGAAACTAAAAGCTGGTTCTTTGAGAAGATAAACAAAATTGATACACCTTTACCTAGCTAGACTCAACAAGAATAAAAAAAGGGAGAGAAGTCAAATCAATAAAATTAGAAATGAAAAAGGAGAAATTGCAACAGACACTGCAAAAATACAGAAGATCATGAGAGACTACTACAAGCAACTGTATGCCAATAGAATGGACAACCTGGAAGAAACGGACAAATTCTTGGAAAGGTATAACCTTCCAAGACTAAACCAGGAAGAAATAGAAAATACAAACAGATCAACCACAAGTAATGGAATTGAAACGGTGACTAAAAATCTCCCAGCAAACAAAAGTCCAGGACCAGGTGACTTCACAGGTGAATTCTACCAAACATTTAGAGAAGAGTTAACACCCATCCTTCAGAAACTATTTCAAAAGATGTCAGAAGAAGGAACACTCCAAAATTCATTCTACAAGGCCACCATCACCCTGGTACCAAAACCAGACAAAGATATCACAAAAAAAATAATTACAGACCAATATCACTGATGAACTTAGATGCAAAAATCCTCAACAAAATACTAGCAAAGAGAATCCAACAACACATTAAAAGGATCATACCCCATGATCAAGTGGGCTTTATCCCACAGATGCAATGATTCTTCAATATATGCAAATTGATGAGTGTGATACACCATATTAACAAATCAAAGAATAAAAACCATATTGTCCTCTCAATAGATGCAGAAAAAGCTTTTGACAAAATTCAACACCGATTTATAATAAAATCTCTCCAGAAAGTGTGCATAGAGGGAAATTACCTAAACATAAAAAAAAACAAAAAAAAACATTAAAAAAAAACATATATTGCCATATATGAAAAACCCACAGCAAATATCATACTCAATGGTGAAAAACTGAAAGCATTTCCTCCAAGATTAGCAGCAAAACAAGGATATCCACTCTTGCCACTGTAATTCAACATACTTTTGGAAGCCCTAGCCAGGGCAACCAGAGATGAAAAAGAAATAAAAAGAATCCAAATTGGAAAAGAAGTAAAACTATCACTGTTGGCAGATGACATGATACTATACATAGAAAATCTTAATGATGCCACCAGAAAACTACTAGAGCTAATCAATGAATTTAGTAAAGTAGCAGGATAAAAAATTAATATACAGAAATCACTTGCATTCCCATACACCAACAACAAAATATCAGAAAGAGAAATTAAGGAAACAATCCCATTTACCATTGTAAGAAAAAGAATAAAATACTTAGGAATAAACCTACCTAAGGAGACAAAAGACCTATACTCAGAAAACTATAAGATACTGATGAAATAAATCAAAGACGACACAAAGAGATGGAGAGACATACCATGTTCTTGGATTAGAAGAATCAATATTGTGAAAATGACTATACTACCTAAAGCAATCTACAAATTCAATGCAATCCCTATCAAATTACCCGTGACATTTTTCACAGAAATAGAACAAAATATTTTACAATTTGTATGGAAATACAAAAGACCCCAAATAGACAAAGCAATCTTGAGAAAGAGAAACAGAGCTGGAGGAATCAGGCTGCCTGACTTCAGACTATACTACAAAGCTACAGTAATCAACAGTATTGTTCTGGCACAAAGACAGAAATATAGATCAGGATAGAAAGCCCAGAGATAACCCCACACACCTACAGTCACTTAATCTATGACAAAGGAGGCAAAAATATACAATGGAGGAAAGACAGCCTCTTCAAATAACTGGTTCAGGGAAAACTGGACAGCTACATGTAAAAGAATGAAATTAGAACACTTCCTAACACTATACACAAAAGTAAATTCAATATGGATTAAAGGCCTAATTTTAAGGCCAGACACTATAAAACTTTTAGAGGAAAATTTAAGCAGAACACACTTTGACATAAATCACAGCAAGATCTTTTTTTACCCACCTACTAGAGTAATGAAAATAAAAAACAAAAATAAACAAATGGGACCTAATTAAAATTAAAAGCTTTTGCACAACAAAGGAAACCATAAACAAGGTGAAAAGAAAAAGCTCAGAATGGCAGAAAATATTTGTAAATGAAGCAACTGGCAAAGAATTAATCTCCAAAATATACAAGCAGCTCATGCAGCTCAGTATCAAAAAAACAAACAACCCAATCCAAAAAAGGGCAGAAGACCTAAATAGATGTTTCTCCAAAGATATACAAATGGCCAACAAACACATGAAAAGATGCTCAACATCACTATTAGAGAAATGCAAATCAAAACTACAATGAAGTATCACCTCACATTTGTCAGAATGGCCATGATTAAAAAATCTACAAACAATAAATGCTGGAAAGGGTGTGGAGAAAAGGGAACCCTCTTGCACTGTTGGTGGGAATGTAAATTGATACAGGCACTATGGAAAACAGAATGGATGTTCCTTCAAAAACTAAAAATAGAACAACCATATGACCCATCAATCCAACTACTGGGTGTATACCAAGTGAATTCAAAAAGGCACATGCACCCCAGTGTTCATAGCAGCCCTATTTACAATAGCCAGGACATGGAAGCCACCTAAATGTCCATCAACAGAGGAACTAATAAAGAAGATGTGGTACATATATACAATGGAATATTATTCAGTCATAAAAAGAAATGAAATTTAGTTATTTGTCGTGAAGTGTATCGACCTAGAGTCTGTCATACAGAGTGAAGTAAGTCAGAAAGAGAAAAACAAATATCATATATTAACACATATATGTGGAACCTAGAAAAGTGGTATAGATGATCTTATTTGCAAAGCAGAGATAGAGACACAGAGGTAGAGAAAAAATGTACTGATACCAAGAAAGCAAGAGAGGGTGGGACGAATTGGGAGATTGGGATTGACACATATAAACTACTGATACTATGTATGAAATAGACAACTAATGAGAACCTTCTGTATAGCCCAGGGCACTGTACTTAATGCACTGTGGTGACCTAAATGCAAAAGAAATCCAAAAAGAGGAGATATATATATATGTATAGATGATTCATTTTGATGTACAGTAGAAACTAACACAACATTGTAAAGCAACTATACTCCAATAAAAATTAGTTTAAAAAATAAAATCACCGAACTTGGGAAGAAAATAAAAATAGAACTACCATATGACCCAGCAATCCCACTACTGGGCATATACCCTGAGGAAACCATAATTCAAAAAGACACAGGCAGCTCAATGTTCATTGCAGCACTATTTACAATAGCCAGGAATGGAAGCAACCTAAATGTCCATCGACAGATGAGTGGATAAAGAAGATGTGATATATATATACAATGGAATATTAATCAGTCATTAAAAGGAATGAAAGTGGGTCATTTTTAGAGATGTGGATGGACATAGAGACTGTCATACAGAGTGAAGTAAGTCAGAAAGAAACTAACACAACATTGTAAAGCAATTATAGCCTCCCTCCGCCCCCCCCCCCAAAAAAAATATAGGGCTGCTTTACACTTTACCAATCTGCTGTGCTCTTCCTGGAAATTTTTGGTTTCAAATTTTGCCAGAAGGTAGCAAATTGTGTGTGTGTGATTGTTTTGCTTAAAAATAAGTGTAATAAGTGATATTTGATTGTTAAATATTATTTTTCCATTTTATTCAATTGGATGAACATGGTTTATTCTTTTAAAAAAAGAAATTACTTCTAAGGGTAAGCAGGAATAAGAGAATTCAGTGCAATCTATACATCAATGCACTGAAAAATAAAATTATCTTTGGGGGCAGAGTCAGTCTTGGAGGTTGCCCTGGAAAAGATGATATTTGAAGTAGATCTTAAATAATTGGTTTGATTTGTTATACTAGGAAGTAAGGAAGTGCTCAAAAACAGGGGGTAGGGAGAAGGGGTGGATATAACAAGGATACAAAGGGATACTATAGCCAGCTTGAAGGAGCTCCCACTGGTCAAATCTGGAACAATTTCACCTTCAAAATAATTAAGTTCAGTGATAAGTTGTAAACAATTGAAAATAATAGGAATTCATGAGCCTATATAGGTAATAATTAGGTAAATAATTAAATAACTGCTTACAGTAGAATGGTGAGGGCCAACTGGTAAATGTGTAAGGAATACTAGTGCTAGAGTGGAAAAATCATTATTTTGCAGTTGTAATAAAGACTGGATCAGGCAAAAATTATCAATACATATTAATTCAAGGGGAAACATCATGAGAAACAGTACATTTGCATGTCTCTACAAACTGCTTATTAGTTGCAAAGGAGAAAAATAAACAGTAATATACAGTGGAGAACTCGGGCAACACTTCACTGGGTGATCAAAATTAACATGACCAATGAGGAACAGCTGGACATAATGTGCCTCCAGATGTGATACCTTAAGAAAAACACATCATCTGTGTGGTATTCTAGTCAAGGCAATATAATCTTAACCCAACCGTGACTAGAGGAAACACCAGACAAGCATAATGTGAGGGACATACCTTTTAAAAGACAGAGGAAAGACTAAATATATCAATGTCATAAAAGAAAAAGGAAAGCTATGGAAATGTTTCAGGTTAAAAGAGGCTAAAGAGACATGACAACTACGAGTAACCTCTGACCCTAGATTCATTCCTTTGCTGGATGGAGAAATTGCTATAAAGGGATCCCAGCATGACATTGCAACAGCCTGAGGCATGCTTTGTGTTCTCCCGGGGAAGTTGTTCCTGGATCATGGGACCCTAGCAGTGGTAGGCTGCACAGGGTCCAGGAGAGGAGGTGTGGATATTGACCTGTGCTTGCACATAGGCTTCTTGGTGGCTGCAGCAGCAGCCTTAGCATTTCATGCCCATCTCTGGTGTCTAGGCTGATAGCCCTGGCTCGCACCCTTCTCTGGAGCTCGTTTAGGCAGTGCTCTGAATTCCCTTCCTTTGCACACCCTGAAACAATGGTCTCTTTCCTCTTAGGCACTTCCAGACTTTTCCCGGACTCCCTCCCTGATAGCTGTGGCACACTAGCCCCCTTCAGTCTGTGTTCATGCAGCCAACCCTAGCCCTCTCCCTGGGATCTGACCTCCAAAGCTGGAGCCTCAGCTCCTAGCCCCCACCCATCTTGGTGGGTGAGCAGACAAGCCTCTCAAGCTGGTGAGTGCTGGTCAGCACTGATTCTCTGTGCAGCAATCTCTCCACTTTGCCCTCTGCACACTTGTTGCGATCTCCTCCATGGCTCTGATGCTTCCCCCACTCCCCCACCCCCACCACCCGTCTCCACCAGTGAAGAGGCTTCCTAGTGTGGAAGAAAAGTGGAAACTTTTATTCCTTCACAGTCCCTCCCAGAGGTCCAGGTCCCATCCCTATTCTTTTGTCTTTGTTTGTTCTTTTTTCTTTTGCTGTACTCTGCTATGTGGGGAGTTTCTTGCCTTTTGGGAAGTCTGAGGTCTTCTGCCAGCATTCAGTAGGTGTTCTGTAGGAATTGTTCCACATGTAGATGTATTTCTGATGTATTTTAGGGGAGAAAGGTGATCTGCACGTCTTACTCCTCTGCCATCTTGAAGGTCTCCTACATTATACTCTTTAATATCTTTCAAAAAAAGAGACAGAATTAGAAACAAGTTTTTCCAAGGACTTTTTGAGAATGCTCAAATTTACTTTGCCTAAAATAGTATCTACAACTTTCTACTGTATACCTTACTAAGGACTGGGAAATATGTTAAGCATATAATATATGAATCATTTTATTCTTTCAGCAAACCCATAGGGTAGGTATTGTCCTCATTTTACAGGTGAGGACACTGTAGCTTACGGCGGCACAGAAACTTTCCCAAGATCACACAATTAATACACGGAAAGCAGTAGGCTCCACTTTACCAGACTTCCTAAATAAATAAATACACTGAAGTATGTTCTGGAATAGTGTCAGAACACATGATTCTTATTAAGTTCTGAAGAATTTGTTTTCTCATATTCAATTTTCAAACACTTGAAGACTGCCAAGGAAAAGAAAAATCAGGTTGAATGTGCACACTCCAGAGGACAGAAATAGGATGAGCATGAAGAAGTTTCAAAGAGTCAGATTATACGTCAACATAAACAAATTTCCAGTTATCACATCTGTTTGAAAAATGAGGTAATGGTCTATCTTCTGTTTGGAGTAACGGTTATACAGGTATAAACACTAGAAATGAAAATCAAAACTACCGTAAGGTATCACCTCACACTGGTCAGGATGGCAATCATCAAAAATCTACAAACAATAAAAAAAATCAACAAACAATAAATGCCAGAGAGGGTGTGGAGAAAAGTTAACCCTCTTACAATGTTGGTGGGAATGTAAATTGATACAGCCACTATGGAGAACAGTATGGAGGCTCCTAAAAAACTAAAAATAGAATTACCAGAAGCAAGAAGAACTAGAATCCTGCACACTGTGGAACAAAAACCACATTCACAGAAAGATAGACAAGATGAAAAGGGAGAGGGCTATGTACCAGATGAAGGAACAAGATAAAACCGCAGAAAAACAACTAAATGAAGTGGAGATAGGCAACCTTCCAGAAAAAGAATTCAGAAAAATGATAGTGAAGATGATCCAGGACCTCAGAAAAAGAATGGATGCAAAGATCAAGAAGATGCAAGAAATGTTTAACAAAGACATAGAAGAATTAAAGGACAAACAAACAGAGATGAACAATACAATAACTGAAATGAAAACTACACTAGAAGGAATCAATAGCAGAATAACTGAGGCAGAAGAACGGATAAGTGACCTGGAAGACAGAATGGTGGAATTCACTGCTGTGGTACATAATAAAGAAAAAAGAATGAAAAGAAATGAAGACAGCCTAAGAGACCTCTGGGACAACATTAAACACAACAACATTCGCATCATAGGGGTCCCCGAAGGAGAAGAGGGAGAGAAAGCACCCGTGAAAATATTTGAAGAGATTATAGTTGAAAACTTCCCTATCATGGGAAAGGAAATAGCCACCCAAGTCCAGGAAGTGCAGCAAGTCCCATACAGGATAAACCCAAGGAGAAACATGCCAAGAAACATAGTAATCAAACTGGCAAAAATTAAAGACAAAGAAAAATTATTGAAAGTAGCAAGGGGAAAACGAAAAATAACATACAAGGGAACTTCCATAAGGTTAACAGCTGATTTCTCAGCAGAAACTCTACAAGCCAGAAGGGGGTGGCATGATATACTTAAAGTGATGAAAGGGAAGAACCTACAACCAAGATTACTCTACGCAGAAAGGATCTCATTCAGATTCGATGGAGAAATCAAAAGCTTGACAGACAAGCAAAAGCTAAGAGAATTCAGCACCACCAAAGCAGCTCTACAACAAATGCTAAAGGAACTTCTCTAAGTGGGAAACACAAGAGAAGAAAAGGATCTACAAAAACAAACCCAAAACAATTAAGAAAATGGTCATAGGAACATACATATCAATAATCACCTTAAACGTGAATGTATTAAATGTTCCAACCAAAAGACAAAGGCTTGCTGAATGGATACACAAACAAGACCCATATATACGCTGTATACAAGAGGCCCATTTCAGACCTAGGTACACATACAGACTGACAGTGAGGGGATGGAAAAAGATATTCCATGCAAATGGAAATCAAGAGAAAGCTGGAGTAGCTATACTCATATCAGATAAAATAGACTTTAAAATAAAGAATGTTACAAGAGACAAGGAAGGACACCACATAATAATCAAGGGATCAATCCAAGAAGCAGATATAACAATTATAAATATATATGCACCCAATATAGGAGCACCTCAATACATAAGGCAACTGCTAACAGCTCTAAAAGAGGAAATCGACAGTAACACAAAAATAATGGGGAACTTTAACACCTCCTTAACACCAATGGACAGATCATCCAAAATGAAAAATAAATAAGGAAACAGAAGCTTTAAATGACACAATAGACCAGATAGATTTAATTGATATTTATAGGATATTCTATCCAAAAACAGCAGATTACACTTTCTTCTCAAGTGTGCAAGGAACATTCTCCAGGATAGATCACATCTTGGGTCACAAATCAAGCCTCAGTAAATTTGAGAAAATTGAAATCATATCAAGCATGTTTTCTGACCACAACACTATGAGATTAGATATGAATTACAGGGGAAAAAACGTAAAAAACATGAACACATGGAGGCTAAACAATATGCTACTAAATAACCAAGAGATCACTGAAGAAATCAAAGAGGAAATCAAAACATACCTAGAGACAAAAGACAATGAAAACATGATGATTCAAAACCTATGGGATGCAGCAAAAGCAGTTCTGAGAGGGAAGTTTATAGCTATACAAGCCTACCTCAAGAAACAAGAAAAATCTCAAGTAAACAATCTAACCTTGCACCTAAAGGAACAACAGAAAGAAGAACAAACAAAACCCAAAGTCTTGGGTTTTGGAAGTCTTACCCACGGCAATCAGAGAAATAAAAGAAATAAAAGGAATACAAATTGGAAAAGAAGAAGCAAAACTGTAACTGTTTGCAGATGACATGATATTATACATAGAGAATCCCAAAAATGCCACCAGAAAACTACTAGAGCTAATCAATGAATTTGGTAAAGCTGCAGGATACAAAATTAATGCACAGAAATATCTTGCGTTCCTATACACTAATGATGAAAAATCTGGAAGATAAATTAAGGAAACACTCCCATTTACCATTGCAACAAAAAGAATAAAATAGCTAGGAATAAACCTATCTAGGGAAACAAAAGACCTGTATGCAGAAAACTATAAGACACTGATGAAAATAATTAAAGATGATACCAACAGATGGAGAGATATACTATGTTCTTGGATTGGAGGAATCAATATTGTGAAAATGACTATACTACTCAAAGCAATCTACAGATTCAATGTATCCCTATCAAATTACCAATGGCATTTTTTACAGAACTAGAACAAATCATCTTAAAATTTGTATGGAGACACAAAAGACCCCGAATAGTCAAAGCAGTCTTGAGGGAAAAGATAGAGCTGGAGGAATCAGACTCCTTCACTTCAGACTATGCTACAAAGCTACAGTAATCAAGACAATATGGTACTGGCACAAAAACTGAAACACAGATCAATGGAACAAGATAGAAAGCTCAGAGTTTAACCCATGCACCTATGGTCAACTAATCTATGACAAAGGAGGCAAAGATATACAATGGAGAAAAGACAGTCTCTTCAAAAGTGGTGCTGGGAAAACTGGGCAGCTACATATAAAAGAATGAAATTAGGACACTCCCTAACACCATACACAAAAATAAACTCAAAATGGATTCTAGACCTAAATGTAAGACCAGACACTATAAAACTCTTAGAGGAAAACATAGGAAGAACATTCTTTGACATAAATCACAGCAAGATCTTTTTTGATCCACCTCCTAGAGTAATAGAAATAAAAACAGAAATAAACAAATGGGACCTAATGTAACTTAAATGCTTTTGCACAGCAAAGGAAACCATAAACAAGAGGAAAAGACAACACTCAAAATGGGAGAAAATATTTGCAAATGAAGCAACTGACCAAGGATTAATCTCCCAAGTTCACAAGCAGCTCATGCAGCTCGGTATCAAAAAAACAAACAACCCCGGGGCTGCCCTGGTGGTGCAGTGGTTGAGAGTCCACCTGCCGATGCAGGGGACACGGGTTCGTGCCCCAGTCCGGGAAGATCTTACATGCCGTGGAGCAGCTGGGCCCGTGAGCCATGGCTGCTGAGCCTGCGCCTCTGGAGCCTGTGCTCCACAACGGGAGAGGCCGCAACAGTGAGATGCCCACGTACCGCAAAAAAAAAAAAAAAAACACCCAATCTAAAAATGGGCAGAAGACCTAAATAGACATTTCTCCAAAGAAAACATACAGATGGCCACAAAGCACATGAAAAGCTGCTCAACGTCACTAATTATTAGAGAAATGCAAATCAAAACTACAATGAGGTATCACCTCACACCTGTTAGAATGGGCATCATCAGAAAATCTACACACAACAAATGCTGGATAGTGTGTGGAAAAAAGGGAACCCTCTTGCACTGTTTGTGGGAATGTAAACTGATACAGCCACTATGGAGAACAGTATGGAGGTTCCTTAAATCATAAAATAGAATTACCATATCATCCAACAATCCCACTACTGGCCATATACCCAGAGAAAACCATAATTCATAAAGACACATGCATCACAATGTTCATTGCAGCACTATTTACAATAGCCAGATCATGGAAGCAACTTAAATGCCCATCTACAGACGAATGGATAAAGAAGTTGTGTTACATATATACAATGGAATATTACCCAGCCTTTTTTCTATTACCCAGCCTTATTTTCACCTGGGTAATATAAAAAAGAATGAAATTGAATCATTTGTTGAGACATGGATGGATCTAGAGACTGTCATACAGAGTGAAGTAAGTCAGAAAGAGAAAAACAAATATCGTATATTAATGCTGTATGTGGAACCTAGAAAAATGGTACAGATGAACCGGTTTGCAGGGCAGAAGTTGAGACACAGATATAGAGAACAAAACATATGGACACCAAGGGGGGAAATCCGTGGTGGGGTGGTGATGGTGGTGTGCTGAACTGGGCGATTGGGATTGACATGTATACACTGATGTGTATAAAACTGATGACTAATAAGAACCTGCAATATAAAAAAGCAAAGAAAAAAAATAAAAATAGTACTACCATATGACCCAGCAATCCCACTACTGGGCATATACCCTGGGAAAACCAGAATTCAAAAGGACATATGTACCCCCAATGTTTATTGCAGCACTATTTACAATAGCCAGGACATGGACAAAACCTAAATGTCCAAAGACAGATGAATGGATAAAGAAGATGTGGTAATATATACGGTGGAATATTACTCAACTATGAAATGGAAGGAAATTGGGTCATTTGTAGAGATGTGGATGGATCTAGAGTCTGCCATACAGAGTGAAGTAAGCCAGAAAGAGACAAACAATATTGTATATTAACGCATATATGTGGAATCTAGAAAAATGGTGCATATCAACCTTTTTCCAGGGAAGGAATAGAGACGCAGACATAGAGAACAGACATGTGGACACAGGGGGAGAAGGGGAGGGTGTGACTAATTGGGAGATTAGGATTGACATATATATACTACATGCATGAAACAGATAGCTAGTGGGAACATGATATAAAGCACAGGAAGCTCAGCTCAGTGGTCTGTGACAACATAGATGGTTGGGATGGGGGTGGTGAGAGGGAGATCCAAGATGGAGGGGATATATGTATACATACAGCTGATTCATTTCATTGTACAGCAGAAACTAACACAACATTGTAAAGCAATTATACTCCAATAAAAAAATAAAGTATATAAGCATAATTGAACAAATTATATTAAAAATAAAGGTAATAAATACCAAGAAAACCCTCACTAATTGTAGCTTCAGATATATGTATTTCACTATGTATAAATTTAACATAAATTTTTTTTAAATAAAGAGTCTACTTCATGCAATAATCAGCTTCAGTCAGAGGCTTAATGATAATCTGCTAGAGATAAAGAGGACTCCTGAGTTAACCTTAGGATTCTTCTAAACCTCAGACTTTACAGTATTTTCATTGGTATATATAAAAGAGAATATGATGTCACTTCCAGATCTGAAACACTTTTACTTTTTTAATTAGTTAGTTTTTTTACTCATATTGTCTCTTCAAACGTGTAAAGAATTTCTAAGTAAGTTGCTTTGTAAGCATGTTTCAAGTAGGAAAAGAAGAGCCAGTGATGAGCTTAGAGTATTACTCATCAGAGCATATCACCTCACTAGAGGCCTCCCAGAGTGGACTTCCCAAATAAATTGCATTAGGCAATAACCTAGTCCTTAGCCTTAAAGACCCAGAAACCTAATTTTGTCTGTACCTCAAGAGCACAGCACAATAACAAAGATTACAAGATTAAGAGCAAACTTTATTATTTCTAAATAAGAAATAAAATTTCCAAGAGGATCAAACCCATTGGATCTCCCAGACAGCACACTGTTCTTGTAGCATGCCACAGAGGAAAATAAGCTATAATCAGTGTTGATTCATAATCATGTAGTCAAAATAAAGGTGCTGTATGACTCACAATTTTAATGACATCTTTGGACAGCTTAGCCTTCAATCAGGTTATGGTTCCTAGGAGCAATCTTGACTCATATAAAGAATTACATATGTTCATCTTGGTTAATTATGGATTGATATTTTAGTTTACTTAACAGGGCAACCTTTCTTTCCTTCATCTAGAAGTTCCAAAAAAACACTCTGGTGCACTACAAAAGATGAAAATAAGTGGAAATGTTACCTATAAAATCCAGTGAGTTCTTTTTATGTTCTAGGAAATGTGAAACTATAGGTATGACACAGACTTTGTTTTAAGGGTACTTGAAATATGATAATGAAAACTGAATGGGTAACATGTAATCAGTAGACACAGATCATTCTGAGATCATATCCTACTTGTAATAGAAAATGGAAATAAGGATAGTCTATTGTAACTACTTATTCTACTTTTACAGGGATATATGCCCACATTTAGCTTACTTTCTTCATTCCCTTCCATGTTCATTCTCATCAGAAGTGTTTGAAAATCCATTAATTGTTGTTGATGCCAGATTCTCTGTATCCCACAATATGTTTGACCATGAACAATGTCAAATTATAACATGGACACAGAGTGTAAATGTTCTGGGAGATGGAGAGAGTTCTTCATTTCCACATGTCAAAAATAGGGTAGGAATGAAATAAATTAATATTTAGATGAGTTTCTAATTTATCACAGGTTCCATTTTAGATATTTTAAACTCATTCAATTCTTATGTAATGTAACATATCAAATAATTTTATAGAAGTAGGAATTGAGCAAAGAGAGATTACCTGACTAACTAATGTTTGCATAACTACTGAGCAACAGGGCTAGAATTTGAACCCAGTCTGTCTGATGTGAATGCCTGATTTCTATCCATATGCTAATCTTTTCTTGCTATCCTGATACTCTTAGCATCTTCTAACAGTAAAGTATTTTGTTTTCTAAGAGGAAAAAAATATTTTTGCTCCTTCAACCCCCTGAAATCTTTCTTTGGCACACACTGAAGAACTATTACACACATACAAGTGACCAAAATCATCATCGGCAACCATTCACCCCTAACCAACCAAATTGCTACATAATGAGATGCTAAAGCTCTAAAATATAATTGAACAAAATTTTAAAATGTAATTAGGCAACATTGGGTAATATTCTGTGAACATTCTCAGCTGTGCCATGAAAACTTTGCAAAGCAAAAGAAGAGACAGATCTCAAGTGCCAGCTGCTGCCTTTTGGGGAAGCTGCCTGCCATGGCCACTTTTCGAGCTTCCCAAGCAAGGATGCCAACCTTGCAGGGGCCAATCAAAGCTCTCCATCCTCAAAGCTGTTTCAGAAACATGTCTGATAGGCCTCCCAATATCTGGGAATGGATCATCAAGGAAATGCATTTATTCATTCCACAGACATTACTAAACACCTACCCAAAGCTAGTGTTTGTTCTGGGCCCTAAGCCCAAGCTGAATGAGAGACATTCTCTCAAGCAAAGACGCAGTAAGCATTAATGCTCTTTTAGTACAGAAGTATACTGGTTTCAGCATACTGCCTGTTAAATGACACAGAGTGAATGAAATAGACACAAATTCCTGCCCTCATGAAGCTGACAGTCTCTGGGGGCAAAATAACAGATGAATAAGTAAAGAAGCAAAATGTATATTATGCTAAATGGAGATTAGGGATTTTACATCTCTCTTCCTGTAAATGACAGAACTACTAGAGAGAAAATCAGCCAGGATATAGAACTGTACAACACAGTTAATCAATAGGATCTTGTGGACATATAGAGAACACTTCACCCAACAACAGCAGAATACGTATTTTCCCCAAGTAGTTACGAAACATTCACTGAGATAGGCCATGTCACTGTTTATAAAACAAGTCTTAACAAATTTTAAAATATTGAATTCAAATAAAGTTTTCTGAATGAAATGGAAAAATTAATAGCAAAAAGACATCAGGAAAATCTCTAAACTCTTGGAAATTCAATAACACACTTCTAGATAATCCATGGGTCAAATAAAAGAAACTCAAAGGTTGAAAAGGGAACCCTCCTACACTGTTAGTGGGAATGTAAATTAGTGCAGCCACTATGGAAAACAGTATGGAGAGGTTCCTTAAAAAACTAAAAGTAGAGTTTCCATATGATCCAGAAATCACACTGCTGGGCATATATCCAGACGAAACTATAATTTGAAAGAATACATGCACCCATGTGTTCATAGCAGCACTATTCACAATAACGAAGACACGGAAACACCTAAATGTCCATGAACAGATGAATGGATAAAGAAGATGTAGGATATATACACAATGGAATACCACTCAGCCATAAAAAAGAATGAAATAATGCCATTTGCAGCAACTTGGATGAACCTAGAGATGATCATACTAAATGAAGTAAGTCAGAAAGAGAAGGACAAATACATATGATATCCTTTATATGCAGAATCTAAAATATGACACAAATGAACTTATCTACAAAACAGAAAGAAACTCACAGACATAGAGAACAGAGTGGTTGCCAAGAGGAAGGGGTTGGGGGTAGGGTGGAATGAGAGTTTGGGATTAGCAGATGCAAATAGTTACATATATATATATATATATACATATACATATATATATATCTGAATTGCTTTGCTGTATATCAGAAACTAACACAGTATTGCAAATCAACTATACTTCAATAAAATAAATTTTAAAGAATCTCAAAGGAAATTCTTAAAAATGCATAAAACTGAATAAAAATACAACATATCAAAATACAACACATCAAAATATGGGTAATGCAGCTAAAACAGTTCCAAAGGGAAATTTATAGCACTAAATGATTATATTAGAAAAGAAGAAAGGTCTCAGATCAATAACATAAATTCTTACTTCAAAAAACTAGCAAAAGAAAACAAACCCAAAACAAGCATAACAAAGGAAATAATAAAGACAAGGGCAGAAATCAATGAAATCAAAGACAAAAAATATATAGAAAATCAATGATATAAAAGCAAGTAGACACAAATCACCAATCATACCTAACTGAATGGTTAAAATAAAAAATAACTCCACCAAATACTGACAAAATGAAGGAAAACTGGATCACTCACACATTGCTGGTAGAGATGAAAAATGGTACAGCCACTCTGGTAAACATTTGGCAGTCTCTTATAAAACTAAACATTCAATTATCCTACAACCAAGCAACTGCACTGTTAGGTATTTATCACAGAGAAAATTATGTTATCATTAAAACAAATGTTTATAGCAGCTTTGTTTGTAATAGCCCAAAACTGAAAACAATCTTTGTGTCTTTCAGTGGATGAATGAATGAACAATCTGTGGTACATCCATACCATGGAATACTACTCAGCAATTAAAAGGAATGAACTATTGATACACACAACAATCTGGAAGAATCTCTAGGGAATTGGGGTAAGTGATAAAAGCTAATCACATACTGTATGATTCCACTTATATAACATTTTGGAAATGACAAAATTTTAGAAATTATAGCAGATTAGTGGTTAATAAATGTCAGCAGTTGAGAGGGGGGTGCCATTACAAGAGAACACAGAAAGGATCCTCGTGGTGACAGAGAAAGTCTATCTTGATTATGGTGGCAGATACAGGAACCTATACATGTGACAAAATTGTAGAGAACTAAAAACATGCATATATACACATGCAAATGAATACATAACACCAGGGAAATATGAATAATATTTGTGGATTGTATCAATATTTGTGATATTGTACTATAGTTTTGCAAGATGTTACCATTGAGGGGAAACAGGTGAAATGTAGTAATGATCTTTCTATATTATTTCTTCAACTGCATGCAAATCTATAATCATCTCAAAATAAAAAGTCTTTAAAGTAATGCACCCAGGAAAAAAATTGGAGGAATGACATTGAAAATGAGGAAACGGAAGTTTGCTTTAATGCTACTGTCTAGTATAAGATCAGCTTTTAACATCCTTAGCCATATAGTTCAGTTTAAATATCTTAGAGTACACATTCTTTTCCTGGAATATGCCTCAATTTCCTGCACATTAGCTTAAGAATGCTGGCAGTTTCAAAGATAAAAGACAGATGGTGTTATGGAAAAAAATTCATAGACCTAAATATGAAAAAACTGGCAAGGAAAGAATGTCACCAACCAAATCAGAATTGTGTTTTAGTGAAAATGAAGACTTATTTTGCCTAGCACACATGAAGGATTACCTATGAATTATGGAACTATGCTATGATAAGTAAACATTTAGTTTGAGGAATCCTCAAAAAAAGTAGCTACACTTGGGGGGAAAGAAAACACAATAAGAAGTGCTTGCTTAGTACATAATTCAGTAAATATCTAAACTCAACACCTGTGTAGAATTTTTTAAATGTGTAAAATTTTATATGAAATTACAAGTATTTTAATAACTTCATGTAGTTTCAAATATGTGAAGCATATACAAACATTAATGGAAAACAACATTCTACATATTTTTTAACATAACACATTAAAAACAAAAAAAGTCATGTTGCATCAAAGTGTCATGAACCTGAGAATTTTTAACTGATATAATTTTAGCATTATGGATAACTTTTAGTATTTCAGTTACCACATTTTGGGTGAATTCTAAGTGAATTTTTAAAAATAATAAGAAAAGTTCAGAAATAGAAAGTGTAGGAGAAGCAACTTATTCTTCCCTTATCTTTGTGTGTATGTTTTTGAACTTAATTATAAGACAGTAGATGAAAATCTCAAATTATTAATCTATGAGTCAAATCCAGGGAGATTCATAGAAAAGCTTCCCTAGATCTTAAAAACTTGCTTCACTAAAATTTATAAATACTAAAATATCATTGGGACATATGTCTTAATTTACCTTTGACAGGTACCTCTTTGAAATGCCAATTACTGTTATGCTGAGCTGTTATACTTATGATTCATAGCTATTCATTTCCTATAAGAATGATAGCAGCCTGTAGTAAAAAGTGTGAAAAGACAGTAAAAGAAAAGAGAAAACACTTTATATTGGCAACTATGACACCTTTTATTAAATTCTAAAGAAATCTGTGAATAAACTGTCCACATAGAAATCATGCTTATTGAATTCTGCTTGTCAGTAGATAATACAGATATTTGTAAACATAAATGTGAAACCTCATTCAAGGAAGGTATAACAATAATTTGAAAAAAATTTAATAAGCAAGCAAATTAAACCTATAACTTTTATCTCAATTTTGCCTAAGTGGCAAGAGAAAAAAATCAAAAATTTTCATATGAATTGACCATTTATGGTGAAAAAGCCCAACACTAATCAGAGATGTCATCAAGAATTTTCCTGTAAATTTTAGATAAGCAGCAATCTAACTGATGGATACTGATCAAGTTAAAATGTTATCAATCCTGTAGATTAGAATGTGGATAAAACTCACTCTCTGCCCTGTACACTGTCCAAGTGGATGGCACCGCTATCCATCCTCACTAAAAACTTGGCACTCTCTCTCAGCCCTCCTCTATCTTCCACATCTGACCAGTAACAAGGGTTTATTGACTCTACCTCATTAACAGTCCCTCCTCTCAGCCCTGTCCTCCAACCCTCAGCATCTCTTTCTAGGACACTTGCTAACTTGTCATCCAGGTTCCTGTCCAGCACCAGTTTGTTCCATTCTCTGGATAATTATCAGGGTGACTTGATTGACACCACACACCTGAATATGACTTCACTGTTAACTCTCAACCCGTTTGCCTGGCCTTGCATGATCTGGTCCTTGCTCACCTCATCAGCTTCATTTCTTACCACCCCACCCAGCACCACACATATCATTTATGTTCTGGTCACACCAATATACATGCTCTCTCTTAATTGTTGCCTACAGTTCACACTCCCGGGTTTCAATCATATTAATTTTTTCTGCCCAGATTTTCCTTCTCTTCACTTCATGTTCCCTCAATTTCAACATAAGCCTCAAGAGAGCAGGGAGATGGTCTTTTTGGACTGCCTTATCCCAAGCCCTCAGAATGGTACCTGGGTCTTAGTGAGGTAGGCTTAAAGTAGGTACACATCAGTTCTATTCACATCCCTTTATCTAGAACTCAGATGTCAAGGCAGGCTGGGAAATGTGAAATGTGTACCCAAAAAAAAGAAATAATAGACTTGAATAAGCAGCTAGCAGTCTCAGCCACATGACAAAAAAGCCAAATGTGCAAAAATTGAAGAAGAAAAATTACTTTTTCTTGAATAAAAACCTACTAGAAGCTGAATTTAAGCCAACTAGGAGATAAATGAAAAAAATTGATAACGAACATTAAATTAGAGAACCATTAAGTACCTAGATTTTCAGGAGTGATTATATCAATGTCTTACATATGTAATTACAGTACTTTAAACTATTTCAGAAAATTTTTGAGAAGCTAGTATAATATTGATACTGAAAGCACACACAAAAATCTACAGGCCAGTGTTACTTATGAAATATCAATGCAATAATCCTAAATATAACATCAGTAAATAGAATACACAGCACACTGAAAGAATAAATCTAAGGACCGTATCTAAGTGGAGGTAACTCAAAGAAATTAATAATGTTTTGTAATAGAAACCTCTTGATATAAACCACCATAGTAATAAGTTAAAGGAGAAAAATCATACCATTATCTGCATAGACAAAAAGAAGGCATTTGATACAATCCCAAATCCATTACTGATAAAAAAGAAAAATCTCAATACATAAATATCACCTTGCTGTGCTAATCCCAAACGTGGTAAATCAATTTTAAACTTGTATGATTATATAACTGGAAAACTTAGGAAAAATTTACTGAAAATCTATAAAAAGAAAAAATAGCATAATTCAACTAACTTCACACAAAATTAACATACAAAGGATAATGGTCACTCTGTATACAAAAAAATAAACCAGTTAGAAAAGATCCTGTTAAAGCAGAAGCTAAAAGAATTAAAGACCTAGAAATAAACTTAAGAAGAAATTTACAAGATTATATTATATGAAGTTATTAAATTCTGTGAAGGTACCAAAAATAAGATGTGAATAAATGAAAGAGCATAACTTGTTCTTGTCTTGTAAGACTCAATATCAAAATGAAATCAATTCACTAGAAAGTAATTATAGATCTTATGAAATTTTAATAAAATACCAGTAGATGTTTTTAATAACTAAGCAAAAGTGTTTCTAAAGTTCATCTGGAAAAATAAACATGTAGGAATAAAACAAAAATATTCTAGAAAAAGAGAAGTATTGAGTGAGGACTAACTCTACGTGATAGTAAAGCATATTACCAAGTTACAGTAATTAGAAGAGTATGATTTTGCTGTGTATGTGAACAGATGGATAATAAATGAGGATAGTGAGTCCAGAAGCAGACACAAATACATACTGGATTTAGTAGAGCCATATCTTATGGTATAAGCATTCAAACGGCAAAAGTTCATTTTATGAAGAATTTCATTTAATACTCCTGCTTTGGCTTAAAAGGCTTTACTTGTATTTAAGAAAATAAATTAAGATTCCCTCTGAGCAACAAAGTGCTATGAAATCAGAGCCTACAGGCAGATTCTTTGGAATTGTAAAGTTGGTACACGTTCATTTGGTTTTCCTTTAAAATACTTCAGTATGTAGTAGTGAAAAGAGCTTCACCTAGATTGATTTTCATTGATTATTTTTTACCCAAAAAATTCAGCTACATAAATATTGAGGATTATATGAATGCTTTGTCTTTGAGGATTATTTTAAGATTACAACAATATCTAATGGCCATGAAAGAGATGAATGTACAGGTATATAACCATATTATAGAAAAATTAATGAAACTTGCTTTTGTCATGTCAGGTTATAATAGCTAAACACTAATTATTGAAGTTATTGTGTTTATTTCAATGGGGTTTGGGTTTGTTTTAGCATAAAATCTTTTTGCTTTGATGGTCAGGAAACTACACAGTTTTTTGCCATTGAAATAATACTAAGAAGATTTTCTACTTAGAACAAATTACCGTCATAACACAAGGGAAGAACTCTGCCATAATAAAGAAAGTACTGTGGGCTTCCCTGGTGGTGCAGTGGTTGAGAGTCTGCCTGCCGATGCAGGGGACACGGGTTCGTGCCCCGGTCCGGGAGGATCCCACATGCCGCAGAGCGGCTGGGCCCGTGAGTCATGGCCACTGAGCCTGCGCGTCTGGAGCCTGTGCTCTGCAACGGGAGAGGCCACAACAGTGAGAGGCCCACGTACCGCAAAAAAAAAAAAAAAAAGAAAGAAAGTACTGTTCATGGAGAGAGAGAGGTGATTTATTCAAAAAATGGACAAGTGGCTCATCATCTAGAAAATGATAAAAAATCATATTCTTATTTCATACCTTATGTCAAAATTAATTCCAGATGAATTAATGATTTAATATATCATTAATTTAATATAATCATTAATATAATAGTTTAAATGTAAAAGTAAAATTTTAAAAGCTCCAGAAGAACATGAGATAATCCCAGAGAATATATGCCATGTCTGTCTTCTTCACAGTGCAATCCCAGCAACCCAGCTTCTTAAAACACAGTTGAATTTGAATGAATTGAATTGAATACCAGATCTTAAAGGAGTAAGAGCCACATTCTATAAAGTGTTTCTGAAAGATACAAATAGAGCATTGCCAAAGAGCCTTTAGGAGAATGTGGCATTGCCTCTAGTAGTAACTGCTTAAATAAACTTGGGAAAGAGACACATTCAGACCCCCATCTGAGAGAAGTCAAGGGTCTCCTGATAGCAGAATAAGCCCTCAGCCAAAATCCACAGGATAGTGCCTGCCTTCTCCTGCAGCAGAGAGCTGCTCGACTCAGCACATCTGTCATCCTCAGCACCTGCCCAGCTGAGTTGTAGCCCATGTACTTCCCATCCTGCTCCCTGGCAGTCTTCCAAAAGAGTTGTTTTGGTGACCCCACCTTCCAATAGATAAGAGTATGTCACACAGACAAGCTTGCCCATGACTCTGCAAGGGAGAGCAGGCAAATGCTTTAAGGATGACCTGGTGGGAAGCTTCAAGTAGTGTGGCAAAGCTGTGGACTGCTGAGAAATAACAGCAGCAATCAGACCAGTTCTGCAGGAAGCTATTAGGATTGGGGCAGCTCCTTTTGAGCAAAGGAATCTGTCCAGTTGAGGCTGAAGCAGGCTTAACAATAGTGGCAGGCTTTGTTCAAGAGATGCTATATCCAATAAGCAAAGGTGAACTCCGTGTGGTGTCAAGAGAGAAGAATCACAGGTCCCAAACTGATCATTTCCAACCCCCATAAGTTAAGGATAATCATCAATCAGTGATAACAACCTGAAAATGAAAAATTATACAAAAAATGTCTGTGGCAGATTTCGAATTCACAGTAAAAGTCCTAATCTTGCTCTGAAACTTGAAGCCTCTCCAAGAGGAAGCTCTGCTGGAAATTTCCCCAAAGTACCAAACAGCCCTCATTCAATGTTTGATTCACATTTTCTAATATTGGTACTATAGATTAATCAGCCTGCAAGGATTTTATAAGGATCCACTATGATCCCAACGCAGTGCTAGTCCGTGATGAAGTCTTGAGGATTTTAAAGCACATGCCTCAGTGTCCTATGAGCTTAAAATTTTTCATCATAAAAGTAAATTTAAGTCACATTAAATATTTGGGGAATAATTAAATATGGAAGTGTGGTAATTATCATAATTCCAGTAAACAGAAACACAGAGAAAGGACAAATACAAATAAGGAAGTAGGATGTGATCGGGCATTGGAGGAAGGGAGGGTGGGATGAGTAGGCAGAGGGAAAGGAAGAAGATTGTGGGTGAAGGGGAACTGGCATGAAACTAAGGTCATATTATGTGGCAAGAATTCATGAATCTGTGTCTACAGGGAAGATATCTAGTGCTAATAATTTTGTCTTGGGTTTTCTTTACTTTGCCAGGTCATTGCACCAGGCTGTCTCCAAATTATCCCGCATTATTTGAAATACCTTCTTGAAAATAACTAGCTGGACTATTAGAATCAAATGTTAGAGCTATGAGGGTTCATAGCACTTACCTAGACCATCATTTCATTTCACAGATTCAAGAAGGTTGTCCTTCAAGGTCATATCTAGTTAGTGAGAGTTCCAAGATCTCCAGATAACTTCATTCATGGTTCTTTTCCTCTAAGCCACATTTCTTCACTTTTTAAGCTTGGGAGCTTTTACCTCTGATCTTGCTATTTCACCAGATATTATTCATCAACTTTTTGTAAGATTATAATAAACAATTGTTCTAGAGAAGCAAAATTCTTCACTGGCACTAAAGAAATACATTTCTTTTGTTAGTCCTTATAGAGTTAGGGACTTACAGGTACACACAGGAGAGTACAGGAAGGCATGATCAACAGTTTCAATATAACAGTGAGGTCAAATAAGATAAATCTAGAGATGTCCATTAGATTTTTCAAGTAGTAACTCTTGATGACTATAACAAGATCTATTTCAAAAACAATGGTGGAAATGAAAGGCAGTTTGCAATGAGTTACAGATATTGGGAGGTGAGGAAAAGAAGACTACTAATCATTAATTTGAGGATAAAGGGGGAGGAGAGTTTGGATGGTGTCTTGTATTGCATCATAAAAGGATTTATTTTTTAAGATGATCATGTTTATGAGATAAGGAGAAGATGTCAGGAAAGAGAGAGATTAAAGGTAAAAAAAGAGTGGAGGATAGAGTGAGCTCACAGAAGTAGCAAGAGGAGAGGAAACTGAAGCCTGCCCTTGGTAATACTTAGAACATTCTTCTGAGTCTGAAGGAAAGATACTAAGGATAGATCTGGATATAGATACATCTGCATAAGGGGCAAGTAGGCAGGAAGTTTAGAGACAAAATAGGGAGCAAGTTCATCTAATAAGGGGCAGGGAGCACAGCATGATCTGGTGTGAATCTAGTTTCTTAGAGTCCCCATAGCACCTCCTACAAACCAAACAGATCAGCCACAACCAAGGGGGGAAATTTCCATAGGGGCCATCAGCAACAAAAGTTCACAATAGAGAATTGCCACAGACCCAAGATGTGAATAAGTGCTACCAAACCACCAACTTTGACCTGCCTAGGACTTACAGCTATATGGTAGGGAAGGCAGGAAATAAAAGGGGACTACCAATCAACCCTCCAAGTTGTAAAAATTTAAACATTGCTACAAAAATTTACCCACAGGAGAGAGAACATTACTCAGAAGGAAACCAAATAGAAATAGGAATGACAAGTGAAATTGAGAAAGTCCTCCTCCAGTTCTGTGATGCAGGTGAAGGTAAAAACATACCCCCAGACATGGGAAAGCCAAAGAGTGTTTCAGCTCTCTAATTTCAGAATGATTCACCCAATACTTATCTCAGAGGAATTGATTCTTACCTGAGAGAAAGCCAGTGGAAAAAGGAACCAAATTGAGAAAAGCAGAAAAACTGAGAGTAAGAGTAAGAGAGGGAAGGTT
Source organism: Delphinapterus leucas (assembly GCF_059928025.1). Lineage (NCBI taxonomy): Eukaryota > Metazoa > Chordata > Mammalia > Artiodactyla > Monodontidae > Delphinapterus > Delphinapterus leucas. The sequence continues at coordinate 86,102,912 of NC_143135.1, read as the reverse complement.
CACCTGGTGGGGCCTCTGACCCCACCCAGAAAGTTCTGAAAGATTTTAAAATGTGACCACAAGGCAGAAAATTTTATTCAACTATTTCAAAACGAGGTAATCAAAAATTCAAGAATTATTAAAGCTTTTACACAATGTCACAAATAAGAAATAGAAAAGCTCAGATATATATATATGACTAGATAAGAGGAATACATAAAGCAAGAAAAGAATTAGAAAAACTTTTTTCAGAATCTAAGACTAAATTGAAGAAATACAGTGAATAGACACCAAAGAAAGTAACTATAGGATAAAAAGGAAATAAAATAATAAACAATCAGAAAATTTCAAAGATTTTTAACATAGTTCAAGAAAAAGTGATAAATAAAAAATACAAGAGGGACGAGGGGAAGATGGCGGAAGAGTAAGATGCGGATATCACCTTCCTCCCCACAGATACACCAGAAATACATCTACACGTGGAACAACTCCTACAGAACACCTACTGAATGCTGGCAGAAGACCTCAGACCTCCCAAAAGGCAAGAAACTCCCCACGTACCTGGGTAGGGCAAAAGAAAAAACAGAGACAAAAGAATAGGGACGGGACCTGCACCAGTGGGAGGGAGCTGTGAAGGAGGAAAGGTTTCCACACACTAGGAAGCCCCTTCGCGCGCGGAGACTGCGGGTGGTGGAGGGGGGAAAGTTCGGAGCCGCAGAGGAGAGCGCAGCAACAGGGCTGCGGAGGGCAAAGCGGAGAGATGTCCGCACAGAGGATCGGTGCCGACCAGCACTCACCAGCCCGAGAGGCTTGTCTGCTCACCCGCTGGGGCGGGTGGGGCTGCGAGCTGAGGCTCGGGCTTTGGTCGGAGCTCAGGGAGAGGACTGGGGTTGGTGGCATGAACACAGCCTGAAGGAGTTAGTGCACCATGGCTAGCCGGGAGGGAGTCCAGGAAAAGGTCTGCAGCTGCCGAAGAGGCAAGAGACTTTTTCTTCCCTCTTTGTTTCCTGGTGCGCGAGGAGAGGGGATTAAGAGCGCTGCTTAAAGGAGCTCCAGAGATGGGCGTGAGCTACGGCTAAAAGCGCGGACCCCAGAGATAGGCAGGAGACCCTAAGGCTGCTGCTGCCACCACCAAGAAGCATGTGTGCGAGCACAGGTCACTATCCACACCCCCTTCCCGGGAGGCTGTGCAGCCCGCCACGGCCAGGGTCCCGTGATCCAGGGACAACTTCCCCGGGAGAACGCACGGCGCACCTCAGACTGGTGCAACATCCCGCTGGCCTCTGCCGCCGCAGGCTTGCCCCGCACTACGTGTCCCCCCTCCCCTCGGCCTGGGTGAGCCGGAGCCCCCGAATCAGCTGCTCCTTTAACCCCGTCCTCTCTGAGCGTAAAACAGACGCCCTCTGGTGACCTACACGCACAGGCGGGGCCAAATCCAAAGCTGAGCCCCGGGAGCTGTGAGAACAAAGAAGAGAAAGGGAAATCTCTCCCAGCAGCCTCAGAAGCAGTGGATTAAAGCTCCACAATCAACTTGATGTACCCTGCATCTGTGGAATACATGAATAGACAAAGAATCGTCCCAAATTGAGGAGGTGGACTTTGAGAGCAGGATTTATGATTTTTTCCCCTTTTCTTCTTTTTGTGAATGTGTATGTGTATGCTTCTGTATGAGATTTTGTCTGTCTAGCTTTGCCTCCACCATTTGTCCTAAGGTTCTATCCGTCCATTTTCTTTTTTTTAAATTTTTTTCTTAATAATTATTTTTTAATTTAATAACTTTATTATATTTTACTTTATTTTATTTTACTTTAACTTCTTTCTTTCTTTCTTTTTTCCTTCCTTCCCTCCTTCCTTCCTTCCTTCCTTCCTCCCACCATCCTTTCCTCCCTGGCTCCCTCCCTCCCTCCTTTCTTTCCTTCATTCCTTTTTACCTTCTTTCCTTCTTTTCTTCTTTCTTTATTTCTTCCTTCCTTCCCTTCTTTCATTCTTCCTTCCTTCCTTTCTTTCTTTCTTTCTTTCTTTCTTCCTACTTCTACTAATTCTTTCTCTCTACTTCTTCTCCCTTTTATTCTGAGCCGTGTGGATGAAAGGCTCTTGGTGCTACAGCCAGGAGTCAGTGCTGTGCCTCTGAGGTGGGAGAGCCAACTTCAGGACACTGATCCACAAGAGACCTCCCTCCCAGCTCCACATAAGATCAAATGGCGAAAATCTCCCAGAGATATCAATCTCAACAAAAACACCCAGCTTTACTCAACGACCAGCAAGCTACAGTGCTGGACACCCTATGCCAAACAGCGAGCAAAACAGGAACACAACCCCACCCATTAGCAGAGAGGCTGCCTAAAATCATAATAAGCCCATAAACACCCAAAAACACACCACCAGACGTGGACCTGCCCACCAGAGAGACAAGATCCAGCCTCATCCAACAAAACACAGGCACTAGTCCCCTCCACCAGGAAGCCTACACAACCCAGTGAACCAACCTTAGCCACTGGGGACAGACACCAAAAACAACGGGAACTACGAACCTGCAGCCTGCAAAAAGGAGACCCCAAACACAGTAAGATAAGCAAAATGAGAAGACAGAAAAATACACAGCAGATGAAGGAGCAAGATAAAAACCCACCAGACCTAACAAATGAAGAGGAAATAGGCAGTCTACCTGAAAAAGAATTCAGAATAATGATAGTAAAGATGATCCAAAATCTTGGAAATAGAATAGACAAAATGCAAGAAACATTTAACAAGGACCTAGAAGAACTAAAGATGAAACAAACAACGATGAACAACAGAATAAATGAAATTAAAAATATTCTAGATGGGATCAATAGCAGAATAACTGAGGCAAAAGAACGGATAAGTGACCTGGAAGATAAAATAGTGGAAATGACTACTGCAGAGCAGAATTAAAAAAAAAAAATGAACAGAACAGAGGACAGTCTCAGAGACTTCTGGGACAACATTAAACACACCAACATTCGAATTATAGGGGTTCCAGAAGAAGGAGAGAAAAAGAAAGGGACTGAGAAAATATTTGAAGAGATTATAGTTGAAAACTTCCCTAATATGGGAAAGGAAATAGTTAATCAAGTCCAGGAAGCACAGAGAGTCCCATACAGGATAAATCCAAGGAGAAATATGCCAAGACACATATTAATCAAACTGTCAAAAATTAAATACAAAGAAAGCATATTAAAAGCAGCAAGGGAAAAACAACAAATAACACACAAGGGAATCCCCATAAGGTTAACAGCTGATCTTTCAGCAGAAACTCTACAAGCCAGAAGGGAGTGGCAGGACATATTAAAGTGATGAAGGAGAAAATCCTGCAACCAAGATTACTCTACCCAGCAAGGATCTCATTCAGATTTCATGGAGAAATTAAAACCTTTACAGACAAGCAAAGGCCGAGAGAGTTCAGCACCACCAAACCAGCTTTACAACAAATGCTAAAGGAACTTCTCTAGGCAAGAAACACAAGAGAAGGAAAAGGCCTACAAAAATGAACCCAAAACAATTTAGAAAATGGGAATAGGAATATACATATCGATAATTACTTTAAATGTAAATGGACTAAATACTCCCACCAAAAACACAGATTGGCTGAATGGATACAAAAACAAGACCCATATATATGCTATCTACAAGAGACCCACTTCAGACCTAGAGACACATACAGACTGAGAGTAAGGGGATGGAAAAAGATATCCCATGTAAATGGAAACCAAAAGAAAGCTGGAGTACCAATTCTCATATCAGACAAAATAGCCTTTAAAATAAAGATTATTAGAAGAGACAAAGAAGGACACTACATAATGATCAAGGGATCGATCCAAGAAGAAGATATAACAATTGTAAATATTTATGCACCCAACATAGGAGCACCTCAATACATAAGGCAAATACTAACAGCCATTAAAGGGGAAATCGACAGTAACACATTCATAGTAGGGGCCTTTAACAGCCCACTTTCACCAATAGACAGATCATCCAAAATGAAAATAAATAAGGAAACACAAGTTTTAAATGATACATTAAACAAGATGGACTTAATTGATATTTATAGGATATTCCATCCCAAAACAAGAGAATACACATTTTTCTCAAGTGCTCATGGAACATTCTCCAGGATAGATCATACCTTGGGTCACAAAACAACCCATGGTAAATTTAAGAAAACTGAAATTGTATCAAGCATATTTTCCGAGCACAATGCTATGAGACTAGATATCAATTACAGGAAAAGAGCTGTAAAAAATACAAACACATGGAGGCTAAACAATACACTACTTAATAACAAAGTGATCACTGAAGAAATCAAAGAGGAAATTAAAAATTACCTAGAAACAAATGACAATGGAGACACGACGGCCCAAAACCTATGAGATGCAGCAAAAGCAGTTCTAAGAGGGAAGTTTATAGCAATACGAGCCCACCTTAAGAAACAGGAAACATCTCGAATAAACAACCTAACCTTACACCTAAAGGAATTAGAGAAACAAGAACAAAAATACCCCAAAGTTAGCAGAAGAAAGAAATCATAAAAATCAGATCAGAAATAAATGAAAAAGAAATGAAGGAAACAATAGCAAAGATCAATAAAACTAAAAGCTGGTTCTTTGAGAAGATAAACAAAACAGATAAACCACTAGCCAGACTCCTCAAGGAAAAAAGGGAGAAGACTCAAATCAATAAAATTAGAAATGAAAAAGGAGAAGTAACAACTGACACTGCAGAAATAGAAAAGGTCATGAGAGATTATTACAAGCAACTCTTTGCCAATAAAATGGACAACCTGGAAGAAATGGACAAATTCTTAGAAATGCACAACCTGCCAAGACCGAATCAGGAAGAAATAGAAAATATGAACAGACCAATCACAAGCACTGAAATTGAAACTGTGATTAAAAATCTTCCAACAAACAAAAGCCCAGGACTAGATGGCTTCACAGGCGAATTCTATCAAACATTTAGATAAGAGTGAACACCTATCATTCTCAAACTTTTCCAAAATATAGCAGAGGGAGGAACACCCCCAAACTCTTTCTCCGAAGCCACCATCACCCTGATACCAAAAGACAAGGATGTCACAAAGAAAGAAAACTACAGGCCAATATAACTAATGAATATAGATGCAAAAATCCTCAACAAAATACTAGCAAACAGAATCCAACAGCACATTAAAAGGATCATACACCATGATCAAGTGAGGCTTATTACAGGAATGCAAGGATTCTTCAATATATGCAAATCTATCAATGTGATAAACCATATTAACAAATTGAAGGAGAAAAACCATATGATCATCTCAATGGAAACAGAGAAAGCTTTCAACAAAATTCAACACCCATTTATGATAAAAACCCTGCAGAAAGTAGGCATAGAGGGAACTTTCCTCAACATAATAAAGGCCATATATGACAGACCCACAGCCAACATCATCCTCAATGGTGAAACACTGAAAGCATTTCCACTAAGATCAGGAAGCAGACAATTTTGCCCACTCTCAGCACTCTTATTCAACATAGTTTTCAAGTTTTAGCCACAGCAATCTGAGAAGAAAAGGAAATAAAAGGAATCCTAATCAGAAAAGAAGTAAAGCTGTCATTGTTTGCAGATGACATGACACTCTACATAGAGAATCCTAAAGATGCTACCAGGAAACTACTAGAGCTAATCAATGAATTTGGTAAAGTAGCAGGATACAAAACTAATGCACAGAAATCTCTGGCATTCCTATACACTAATGATGAAAAATCTGAAAATGAAATCAAGAAAACACTCCCATTTACCATTGCAACAAAAAGAATAAAATATCTAGGAATAAACCTACCTAAGGAGACAAAAGACCTGTATGCAGAAAATTATAAGACACTGATGAAAGAAATTAAAGATGATACAAATAGATGGAGAGATATACCATGTTCTTGGATGGGAAGAATCAACATTGTGAAAATGACTCTACTACCCAAAGCAATCTACAGATTCAATGCAATCCCTATCAAACTACCACTGGCATTTTTCACAGAACTAGAACAAAAAATATCACAATTTGTATGGAAACACAAAAGACCCCGAATAGCCAAAGCAATCTTGAGAACGAAAAATGGAGCTGGAGGAATCAGTCTCCCTGACTTCAGACTATACTACAAAGCTACAGTAATCAAGACAGTATGGTACTGGCACAAAAACAGGAATATAGATCAGTGGAACAGGATAGAAAGCCCAGAGATAAACCCACGCACATATGGTTGCCTTATCTTTGATAAAGGAGGCAGGAATGTACAGTGGAGAAAGGACAGCCTCATCAATAAGTGGTGCTGGGAAAACTGGACAGGTACATTTAAAAGTGTGAGATTAGATCACTCCCTAACACCATACACAAATATAAGCTCAAAATGGATTAAAGAGCTAAATGTAAGGCCAGAAACTATCAAACTCTTAGACAAAAACATAGGCAGAACACTCTATGACATAAATCACAGCAAGATCCTTTTTGACCCACCTCCTAGAGAAATGGAAATAAAAATAAACAAATGGGACCTAATGAAACTTCAAAGCTTTTGCACAGCAAAGGAAACCATAAACAAGACCAAAAGACAACACTCAGAATGGGAGAAAATATTTGCAAATGAAGCAACTGACAAAGGATTAATTTCCAAAATTTACAAGCAGCTCATTCAGCTCAATAACAAAAAAACAAACAACCCAATCCAAAAATGGGCAGAAGACCTAAATAGACATTTCTGCAAAGAAGATATACAGAATGCCAACAAACACATGAAAGAATGCTCAACATCATTAATCATTAGGGAAATGCAAATCAAAAGTACCATGAGATATCATCTCACACCGGTGAGAATGGCCATCATCAAAAAATCTAGAAGCAATAAATGCTGGAGAGGGTGTGGAGAAAAGGGAACACTCTTGCACTGTTGGTGGGAATGTGAATTGGTACAGCCACTATGGAGAACAGTATGGAGGTTCCTTACAAAACTACAAATAGCACTACCATACGACCCAGCAATCCCACTACTGGGCATATACCCTGAGAAAACTATAATTCAAAAAGATACATGTACCCAAATGTTTACTGCAGCACTATTTACAATAGCCAGGACATGGAAGCAACCTAAATGTCCACTGACAGGCGAATGGATAAAGAAGATGTGACACATATTTACAATGGAATGTTACTCACCCATAAAAAGGAACAAAACTGAGTCATTTGTAATGAGGTGGGTGGACCTAGAGTCTGGCATACAGAGTGAAGTAAGTCAGAAAGGGAAATACAAATACCGTATGCTAACACATATATATGGAATCTAAAAAAACCCGGTATTTATGAACCTAGTGGCAGGGCAGGAATAAAGACGGCGACGTAGAGAACAGACTTGAGGACAGGGTGGGCTAAGGTAAAGCTGGGACGAAGTGAGAGAATAGCATTGACATATATACACTACCAAATGTAAAATGGATGGCTGGTGGGAAGCTGCTGCATAACACAGGGAGATCATCTCAATGCTTTGTGATGACCTAGAGGGGTGGGATAGGGAGGGCATATGGGGATATATATATACATGTAGCTGATTCACTTTGTTGTACAGCAGAAACTAACACAACATTGTGAAGCAATTATACTCCACTAAAGATTAACAAAATACATAAAGCAAACACTAACAGGACCAAATGAATAAATAACCAAATCCACAATTATATTTGGAGATTTCAGCAGCACTCAGTCAGCAACTAGCAGAACGAGTAAAATGTCAATAAACATAGAGAATATTTGAACAAAATTATTGACCAACTTGATCTAGTTGATATCTAACCCAAAAACTGTAAAATAAAGATTTTCAAATACATATAGAATGTTTACCAAGATAAACTATATTACATACCATAAAATATCTCAGCAGATTTCAAAAGGTTGAAACCTTATAGAGTGTATTCTTTGAACACAACAGAAATAAATTAGAAACCAATAACAAAAAAGCAAAAACATTGACTATTTGGAAATTAGGCAATGCACTTCTAAATAATCCTTAAGTCAAAGAAGAAACCATAAGGAAAATTTTTAAATACTGTGAACTGAATGAACATAAAATGCAACGTAACAGAATTTGTGGAATGTACCTGATGTAATGCTTAGAAGAGTGAATATAAAGGTTGAAATTCTTGTATTAGAAAAAGAGAGAGCTTTAAAATTAATAACCTAAGATTAAACATAAAGTAAATAGATGGAATAATACAAATAAGAACAGAAATCAGTGAAATAGAAAATAGGCAAACTATAGGAAAAAAAAAAGACAGCAAAGCCAAAAATTGCTTCTAAAAAAGATTATTAAAAGTGAAAGCCTCCAGCAAGACTGAGTAAGAAAAGAATAAGAGAAAGCACAAATTAACAACTTGGGAATGAAAGAGAGTCCAGTGCTATAGATGCTATAGTGCAGTAGGCAAACTATGGTCCATAGGCCAAATCTGCCATTACCTGTTTCTGTATAGCTTGCAAGCTAAGAATGTTTTTTACATTTTTTAATTGTTGAGGAAAAAAAAAATCAAAAGAAGAACAATATTTTGTGACATATGAAAATCATATGAAATTTATATTTTAATGCCTACAAATAAAGTTTTATTAGAACACAGCCATGCTCATTCATTTATGTTTTATCTATGGCTGCTTTCATACTACAACAGCAGAGTTGAGTATTTGTGGCAGAGACCACATGGCTCATAAAGCCTAAAAGATTTACTATCTGGCCTGTTACAGAAGAAAGTTTGCCAAGCCCTACTATAAACATTAAAAGGATAATAAGGAAATATTACTGAAACCTTTATACCAATAAATTCAACAATTTAGGTGAAATAAACACACCCCTGGAAAAACATAACTAACCAAAACTGAAAAAAGAATAAATAAAATATGTGAATATCTATTAGACATTGAATTTGTAATTTAAAACCCTTCCAAAAAAAGAAAACTCCAGGTCCAAATGTCTTCATATACAAAATTTAATTCCAGATGGATTGCAGCCCTAAATGTGGAGAGTAAAATAAACAATAAAGATAACATCAGAGGATAGCTGGTGTTGGAAAAGAGTTTTTAACCAGAACAGTAAAAATACTAACCATAAGGAATAACACTGATAAGTTGGACTCTACTCAAATTAAGAACTTATGTTCATCAGAAGATTCCTTTAAAAGAATGAAAAGGCAAGCCACAGATGGGAGAAGATATTTGCAAAATGTATCACTGGCAAAAAGAACTCCTACAAATCAATTTTTTTAAAAAAGATAACACAATTTTTTTTAAATGAGCAAAAGAATTGAACCGTCACTTCACAAAAGAGGAGAAGCCAATAAGTGTATTAAAATTGCTCACTATTGTTAATTATCAGAGAAGAGCAAATTAAAAACCACAGTGATAAACATCTGTTGTTTGCACATTAACACCTTGTGCCAAACATCCTTTATATTCAGATTTCCTTTACACAACTACAACTACTCCATTCTCAGCTATGTAGTTTGGATGGGAATCAACTCAGCCTTAACTCTAGGGATAGAACTTGATTAAGCCCAGCCAATTAACACACACCATTTTCTGGCTGCAAAGTTTGGTATGAGCATGAAACCCAATCAGAACCAGTGAAATATGAAGCTGCAACTTGAAGCTACAGTTTCAAGCAAAGGAAGCTTCTCTTTCCAACTAGAAACACCAGTAGAGACTTTTTCTTTTTTTCCCTGTAGGATAGAAAGTGACAATCTGAGATCTAGAACTAGTATGGTCGAAAAAGGAAAGCCTAGAGGGTCGAGGTGAACAGAGGGTTGATTGTGAAGGTGGGTGGGATGGGAGAGATGAACAGAAAGTTTCCTTGGTGCCACTATTAAGAAGGTGGATCAAATCTCATCTGAAGCTACTCCTACCCCTGATCTTTTCATGTCAGCCAACAAATTTCCTTTATTATATAAGCCACTTTGAGTTGGATTTTCCATGGCTGTAACATGTAGTCCTAGTTGATGATATTGTTACCATATTTTAGTACTTGCTAATATACCAGAGAACATGTTCAGTGCTCTACATATATGATCCCTAAACTCCAAAATACTGAGACAGGTATTATGACCTCCATTTTGCAGATGAGTCAACCAAGAAACAGAGATGCTGAGTGTTTGGGAAACTTGACACTCAAACATACAGCTGGCTCTTCCTCCATAAATTCTGTGATTCAGGAGAGCCCTGCCAAGCAATGAGCTGAAACTACATCAGCATTTGAGCTGCCTGCACATGGGCTGGGAGAGCTAAAAGTCTCATAATTTCTTCCATCTCTTAGGAAGAGCCTAATAGCATTTTATTATTATTTCAAAGTAAACAACAAAAAATTATGGGTTTACCTTTTTTAAAAAAGGGGGAGAGGAAAGCATTGATAGATAGTCTAAGGGAGTTCATTTTTTTCCTTCCTTTTAAACTCTTTAAGATAAAACAGCCCAGGGGAAGAAGCAGACTAGAGCTGTCCTGTTTTGTGGCCCAAGGAGAGGCATGATCTACTCAGCAATACACTCAACGTAAAGGACACAGATAGCAGACACATAAATCACAAATCATGGGCTTCTATTGGCTGGCTAACCACAAGACAGAGACAGAAAAGACCCCTGTGGCTCCAGCAAGTCCCAACATTGCCCCCCATGTTATTTGTTTATCTCCAGGTACTTTCAAGCCTCCTCTTAACACTGCCTCTAATGCTTCCTGAGTTAGTTCCCAAGTGTAATGTTCTGATAGTGTCCTAGTATAAACTATGCAAAAGCTGTTTCTGTTATGCAGAGGCAGAAAAAAAGAAAGGTCAGCTTTCCAGCTGCCCTCAAAGATTCTGAAAATAGCAAAGGAGATGGCTGGCATTCAGTTGGTTAATTAAAGTAGGAAGCCAAGCAATTTCCTACATTTTTTAATACTTAATTTCTTTTTTTTAAATTATAAAAATAATACCTTTACTGTAGAAAATTTGAAAATATAAACAAGGAATAAAAAGTAAACATGTAAACCCCTGTAATATCATTATTCAGAGATAAGTACTGTTATCTCTAGATATTTTTTTATATGTATGCTTTTCCTTGTTTTTTCACCAAAAACCATGGAATAATACAGATTTTCAAGCACTTTGCATTACTTGGCATCTTTCATATCAATAAATAGTCTTTTAAAACATGATACTAATGGCTAGGTAGTCCATTACACATATATTATGATAATCAATCTAACCAATCTGATTCTGTTGATGTTCAAATCATTTCCAAATTTTAAACCTGCTATGTTGAACATTTTGCAATATAATATCTCTACCCTTGTCAAATTATTTCCATTGGACAAATGCCTAGAAGTTAAATTTCTGAGTCCAAAAATAAACATTTTTAAGGCTTTTGACATGTATTCACTCTCTGGAAATTTTGTACAAATTCACATTTATAGACTCAAAATTGAAGTCTTACCTAGTAGTTCACCTAGCCACTTATTGCCCTAAATACCTCTTTTCCATCAGTGTTCCTCTGTAGTTTGCCTTAATTCTTAACAGGAGAGTTGCTCTCTATAAATGCTTTCTTACTTATTGATAAACTTGACTATCAAACCCACACATTCCAGGGACTGTCTCTATATTCCTTCCTCAGAAAATAGAAACCCACATTTAAAAATATGAATTACAGACATATTAGATGCAATAGATTTTCAATAAATATTTGTGAATGAATAAATGAATGAATGGAGAACAGCTGGATTTAACCCAGAGCTATTTGACTCCAAGGTCATTTTTGTAGACGTATAATGGGATGCCTGCCTGACTCACACTGAGTCCTGCTTCTGGAAATGACATCTGATGCACAGAGAGAGTCCCACATCTAACTAATCTGATCAAATTCTCTCCTGGGAATTTAAAATTTCAATGGAAGAGCTCTCAGCCTCAGAGATGGACTGCATATAAAGGTATTTACCAAGTCCTGCAGCTGGGATCCCCAGAGCTGCCCTACTTCATCAACTATTTTGCTCTTCCTTCAGTCTCATGAAATACCCCAGGAATCTTCCACTACTTTTCCATTTTTTTAGCTTAAGATAGCTAGCATCTGCTTTTACAGCTCACAACAAATAATCTGAAGTATTAACCAGAACCTAGACTGTAACTTCAGGTGATGGCAAGGCCTTAAGAAAAAAAGTAACTCCTCACAGAACACTGGGAGCCCCTGATATGCAGACCTGCCTCAGAAATAGGGACCCATTGCTGTTGTCAGACTGCTGATAGCAAGCTTCCAGATGTCTTTTTACCAGAAATTCCATGAAAATGTGGGCATAAAATTGCATAAATTTTAGACACCTTAGAAGGCTTGTGCTTTCATTGTTCTTTTCCCATATGTTACAAAAGAACAGTCTGTGTAGCTGGGTGTATAGCAAGCTGCAACTGTGGCTAAGTGAATTTTCCTATCAAAAAGCCTGGAGAAAGTTAAACTGTTTCTTTGAAACACTGCAGCTAGAGCTCATACCTTCTGGAAACTAATTATGAGAATTAGATGTCCTCAAATAAACCTGCCAAAAGTGAAAAGCCTTGGGCTACTACTGCATTTTAATGTTTTATGATTTTTTTAAACAGCTGTAGATTTGTGGAGATTGCAGTTGAAACCATTGGAACCTGGGGAGGGAAACATTTCGAGTAAAAGAAAAAAAAAAAACAGTCTCATCTATCAGATCCATCTTATGCAGCTTCTTCCTTCAAGGGGTTTCTTAGGTATATTCTCCCTCTCCTTTTCCATTAACATCTCCCAAATCTGGCCCATGTCACCTGCTCCCCAAATTAAGGCTCCAGCTTCTGCTCTCCAGCCTCCTGCTCTCCAATCCATCATTCACAATTATGCCAGACCAATCTTTCAAAAATGCTGATTATTCATGCCTCTCCCTTATTCAGAAATGTACTACAGGAAGACTCAGATGCAGTGGGAGATTCCTGGGCTTTGGAGCCAAGGACAAGGATTTAAATCCCTGCTCCACCAACTATAGTTGTTGGAATTTATATAAGAAATTGAAAACCCTGAGCCTCAGTGTACTCATTTGTAAAATGGGGATAATGCATGCCTTGAAGGTTATTACAAATAAATGGTACATAATTTGCAAAGTGCCTGGGCCTCAGAAAGTATGCAGTAAACGTTGCTTCACTTTCCCCTCTCTAGTAAGCTTGAGATCTTATGATCCTATTCAGCACCAACTCTTCCCAACCCACTGAGGCCCTTCATAATCTGACTCCACCCTCTATGTTCAACCATGTGTCCCCCTGAATGAATTCTGTGCCCCAACTAGGCTCCACCCCACTTCACCTCCATTTATCCCTCTCTCCCTTTATTCATGCTCTGTATTAATCCTCCCTCCCCTCCCCCACATATTACTCTCTCCTGTCCTGCAAATCCATTAAGATCCAGTTCAAGCCCTCTCCCTCCAGCTTCCTTTGTCACAATGCTTTCACTATTTTCAGAATTTTGCAGTGGATACAAATTCCCCAGGCCACAAACTCAGACCTCTAGAAATATAATCCTTTTTATTTTTCTGTAATTAAATGTGATTTCTAGCTCAAGCTCCCAGTCTAACTAGAAATAGTAATTTAATTGTAGGCACATTTGTTTCTTCTTGCTCAGATCATTTCTGGATTTTCAGATTCTTCTTCTTCCTAGGATTGCATCTAAATTCCAGGCAGGCTTACATAATGCTTAGGTTGGAGTATGGGTGAGGAAAATCTTCTCACCTTGGTATTGTCCACCCTTTATCCTGGCACCTGATGAGATGGGCATCTCCCCACTGACCCATCATCAGATTCCTTCCATACTTACATCTGCTTCAGGGCTTGAGTTTCCAGGTGTTCTCTGGTTCTACAGACTAACCCAGCCTCCTCTGCTACATCTTAGATTTTTGTCCACAAAGCCTGGTCAAGTCTGCTGGTCCATACTCTCAGTCTCTCTGGGGTGATAGACAACTGAGCAAGGCTATGTCAGGACTCTTTGACTAGATATTCCCCACAGCCATCTCTTCACTAATGCCTCTTGCCCTGCAGACAAGAGAACTCTGCTAAAATTGACGATCCCCAAGACTCCAAACAGGGATGCAGGACTCAGCTCCCTTCTGCTCTCCTACCCTCCAATATATATGATGATTCTACCATCCTCATCCAGACAGGGCTCAGACCAAGTATAGGCTACACTACTCTTTATCAGATAGCTGCACCAGTTTCTAATTCTACTGCTCTTTTCCCAGGAAGAATTTCTTTCTTCTCACTTGGAAAAGCAGACTCTGACAGATTCTCAGTCTTCCAAGTCAAAATTCTATGTCTCAGTCCTTCAGGGTTTCGACTTTTGAGTCGGAAAAAAATTTTATCTACTGGCTCTACCATGAGGTTTAGAAGTCTGCTGTGGAACGCAAAAGCTGAATATTGACCCATGCCTTCCCTGAAGTTATAAGTTCAGGCTGCCTTAGCTGCCAGCTGAAATAAATGGATATGTTTAAGTACACAGGGAAATATCAGGAACAAAACACAAAATAAATAAAAGATTTCAGTGCAGAAAATAAATATCAGGAACAAAAAGAACATTGGTTGAGATCAAATATCACCCTCACTACACTGGTCAGGAACCCTCTCCTACCCATTTTCACTTCTACTCTTTTTCACCTGGCTAATTCCTATAAATTCTTTAGCTCTCTACTTATCACTTTCTTTTAATAGCTTTCTCCTGCTCTGCCTACTCCCATTCCAATCCCAAAATTAGGTGAAGTGCTCATCTTATATGTCCACAGGTAGAATTCCAAAATGATCCCCAATGACCCTTTCCCACATACAACCCCCTCCCCTGTGAATACGACAGGACATCACTGCTATGATAATGTTACATTGCATGGATGGTAAAAGAGATATTGCCGGTGCAATTAAAGTTACTAATATGTTGACTTTGAGTTAATCAGAAGAGAGATGGTCCATGTGGGCCTGACCTGATCACATGAGCCCTTTAAAAGCAGAGTTATCTGTGGCTGGTGGCAGAAGAGGAAGTAAGACGTTTGAAACATGAAGGAGTTTTGATGAGCCATTGCTGGCTTGAAGATGGAGGGCGCCACCTGGAAAGAACCTTAGAAAGGCCCCTAGAAGATTAAACAGAACTGTAGCTGACAACTAGCAAAACAATGGGGATCTCAGACCTACAATCTCAAAGAAGATGAATTCTGCTAACAACCAGTGATCTTGGAAGAGAATGCTAAGCCCCAGATGAGACATAGCCTAACTGACACCTTGATTTTAGCCCAATAAGACCACAAGCAAATAACACAGCAGTGCCATACTTCTGACCTACAAAAATTGTGAGATAATAACTTTGTGTTGTTTTAAGCCACTATATCTGTGGTAATTTGTCACACAGTAATATAAAACCAATACCATACCATATGCAATCCCATAGTGCCATGTGATTAACCCTGTTACCAAACTGCATCATGATTACCTTTAACTTTCTGTCTCTATGAATAAGACTGTGAGTCCCATGAGAGCAGAATGTATTTACATTAAAGTAATATTATTTGAGTTAAATTACTTCAGTGAATTAAATGAGCAATTACATGTACAACACTTAGAAGAGTCCCTAACACATACGTTTTAGCTATCATTATTGTTGTTGCCAAAGAGTACCTAAAACATTGGCTAACACATAGTATAAGCTCAATAAATGTTGGTTGAGTGACTGACTGGATTTACTTCAAGTGAACTCTTATTGCATTTATAGTCAATACCAAAAAACTTCATTAACGTGCATTGGTTTCAGAAAGCAGAAAATAAGCAGAAGGAATAGGTTGCTATTCCAAGTAAGGTGAGAATAAATAAGGTAATAAAATACAAGTCCCAAACAAATGACAGTCAACAGATCAATTTGGCTGGAAAGGTAAGTTCCTATAAAGTAAAAATGGAAAATTAAGTTGAGAAGATATTGCTTATAACATGGAAGTCACTGACTGCCACACTCTGAACTCTAGATATTGTCATTTAAGGAACAGAGATCTCCATCGACGGCTTTTGCACAAAGGAATGGACTGGAGAAGGCAGACTTTGGAGGAAGGGACATTAGTTAGAAGCGTGCACAGTGGAATGAGATATTAGATAGGTATCCTGCACTGCCATGTAGGTCAGAGACAGCAGGATCAGAAAAGGAGGGCCTGTGGAACAAGGGATTATTAGTGAAGAAACAGCTGCCCCATCACACCAGGAAATGGTCAAAAACTTGCTATTAACCCTACAAACATTTACTGAATACCCCTTCTGAACCAACCTTCAAGAGCTCACCATTTAGTGAGAGAGACTGACTTCTTTTCTTGGTCTGAAATAACTGTGAAGCCTCCAAAACTATGAGTTAAAGTCAACAGAATGTCGTCCTCGAAAGGCATGTATTCTTAACAACAGAGATGTCATTTTTCCAACTTCTAAACTTTAGAAGTAAATTGGAATAAAATGTATCTGAATATAACTGGACTTTCTCAGAAACCATATCTTTTCACGAATGAAAGAAAAAGGTTAACTCATCAAAATTTCAAATTTGACACAATACATATAAGGACAGCTCATGGCTGATGATGCTTACTGCATGAGGGCAAGATCCCAGGAACTGCCAAATGACATTGTCTACACCTGGCTATAATCCCCTCTAGAGCAGAATCCACTGAGACCTCAGCAGATTCCTTCCAGAAACATAAGTCCTCCAAATCAAGCTGGGGATTCTGGAAAAAGAGCCGTCCTATCTTTTGCTGAGGTGGAGAAGGATGTATATGAAGACACAATGGCACTCCCTCCCAGGCCCCATTTGGAACCTTAAATGAAGGCACATCTTCCAGCATGTCCTCCGAGTCCCTGACTCCATCTGGGACCTCAGCACCCTCAGCACTGAAACAACCTCAGTGGGTCCTTTGTTTGGAAAACATGCCAGCTCTGTGTCCTTCCCATCCTTGACTCTTGCCCAAAATACCAGTCCACCATCATTTATCCCCTCACACCTTCATTCTCTGTGCTTTCTTCATTCCAGTTGCAACCCTCCTATATTCTTAACCCTTTCTTCTATATCCCCCAGTATTCCCAGGCTCTTCGCGGAACACTCCTCTCCATCATGCCTTGGCTGAAGCCTGGCTCCTCCACAGAACATGCTGCTGCCTCTTCGTTCTCCACACCTCAGCTATCTAACAGTGTCACTCCCTGGACCTCTTCCTCTATTGCACTCCTGCACACCACGTTTGTCACTTCTGCTCTTGACTTTGACCTAAGACATCCGGGCAATGGAATCTCCACTTTCTCTTACACTGTCAGTTTCACATTCTTCTGTAACCAGCCTGGACATTGTGATCCATTATTTAAACCACTCTCTGGCATAACTCCCTATCTTGGTTCAACTCAGCGTTGTTCTTTTCTGCTAGAAAATAGGAGCACCATTCCAACCCTGGAAGGGTACTTAGGCTGCTTGGCAGTACATTTTGCTCCCCAGTCAGCTCTCTCTTTCAGTCCCCAACAACAGCTGTATTAGAGTATACAGTTACATCTTCCTCCTGGTCTGTTTCTCAATGAGCCTTTGAGTTCAATATGAGTAGAAACTGATTTTTAGTTCTGAATCTTTAGAGCTTCCTAGAGCCTAGTTCATTGTTGTTACTTAAAAAATTTCAACTGAATGAATCAGGAAATTTCTAAAGCCTTTTCAGCTCTGAGATCCAGTGACTATGAAGCCCTGTCTTTAGGCACTTGCTTTGCCCAGACTGAACTCTTTCTTCCAATCCTGAACTCTACATTCAAAAAAAGCTCTGTTTACAGCCCCAGTGCCGTCTCAAATATTCAGAAATTTCAGCAGCCTTCCTGCCAGGGGGAGATTCTGCCCCCAGAGTGGTATGAAGATTAAATAAAATATGCTCGAGAACAGAAGCATACTCCTTATAAAGTGTGCTACTTTTCACCCCACAAATTCCAAGGCTATCATAACCAAACTGTCTGCAGAGGATGCTTCCCTTATTTGCTTCCATCTGATAAAAAGCACTAAAGTTTTAACCTTTCAAGTTGATTAATTATATATCATTTATATTATCATAGATATATACTTATATAATTTTATATCATAATATATATTAAATTACATGTTGAGAAACAAGCCATATAAAGATTTTGAGAGAAAAATGCAAAATCAATAGACCCAATATTTCCAGTTCCACTTACTGAAAGATAGGGTAGTATTGTAAAACAAATAAAACACAACTAAGAGTCAAAGACCTGGGTTTGTATCCTCCTGGGACTCTGGACAACCTACTTAATCTCTTCGAACTTTAATTTCCCTGAGCTTTAATGTGCGGGGTGATATTCAAATACTTACTGACCAGTATGGCAGAAGCACTGATTAGAACCAACACTGGCTGTCATGCTGTAGCTGGGACCCAGTATCCCCCAGCTGTGCCAACCACTGACCAATTAGTTATTAAATCATGTGAAGGATTTGGAGGCAAGGAACCGAAGGAGTTGGATGGGGCCACTTGAGAAGCTCCACGCAGTGACTATTTCTAGAGACTTAGACATATTTTGATATTTTAACAGAAAGTATAACCACATTGGTGTGCACCTGCTGAATATCAGCCTTGCTTCTATCCTTCCTAATCTGGGATAGTACTTTATTTTCCTGAGGCTGTCTCATATAGAAAAGGGAAACTCTGAGGACTCCTTTCAAGGGGCCTTGAGAATTAAATGAGATAATTTACATGAAAGAAAAAGCCTATTCCTGCTTGAGACACAATAGGTGCTTGACAAATGACAGCTGAATGAATGAATGAATGAATGAAAAAATATATTCTGCCTTCTTCACAAAGTTTTTGGGGGGTTTTGTTTTGTTTTGTTTTTGTAGTGGCAGGTTTAATAAGCAAGGGAACTTACATTCAAGTCTTTTCTTGGCCAGCTGCAAGATGAGTAGATTCCCATACCCACTGCCAGAATCTTAAAAGTTTATATAGAGGACTTAAAGGGGTTCAATCACCCTTAACTGAATCCTTAATTGGGCTCAATGCTTAAATGCATCTCCATAACATGTTTGCTCTCTCAAGGCTGTGCCCTTGAAAATGGCTTCCACTGTTGGAATGGTGGGCAGGACGTACAACCAAGGACAGGGGAGGGGTGAGGAACCTCCAGTTGCCAGGGTCTCACCGTCATGGGTCAACTGGCCATCATGTCCTCTTGATGACCTCCTCGAACACTCCACCCCCTTGTGACCGGCTCTTATAATGTCACATGCCACCCTCTTCTGTAATGTGCCCTGAGTGGTCAGCAAGGTGTTTCATTAGCATGGAGGTGACCCCTTCAGTGGCTATCTGGCTGCACTGGAGGAAGATACCACAGCAACAATATAGGCAACACGCAAGAGTAAACATAGATTAAGATGATGATTCCTGATGTAAGCAATAATTTTTTCCACAAAGAGCACCATGATCTGAACCACTGATTTAGTAAGTTCCCTAGTCTGGGGGTCAGATCACTCAGGGCATTCACTTGTGTGTCCTCATGTGATTTAATAAAGATAACACATAAGCAGAATCATCAGGTATGAACACAGAACATTCTGTGTGGATAATGGCACAGGTGCCTTTTTGCCAGGCAGTAATAACGTCCAAGTTCATCAATTTTAAAGGACAATTTTTCTCATTAGAGGCATTTCAGTGTTCAGTAAAAACAGGTTTGCTGGCTATCATTTAAGCTTATGGCTCTCAAAGGTTTTTAGAAAGAATAATTGAAATATTAGATGTGAATTTTTTTTTATGCTGTCAACCCCACAGGTCTGTGGGCCCTGATTATATTTTCTATCCCCTGGAAACATGTTGCTCTTTCCAGAAGCTCTACAATGTTCACTGACACTCTCTCTACATATGCCTCACATCTCAAACTTTAGAAAATCAGACAATACCTTCCAAGCCAGGTATCTAAGCTTCCAAGTGCTTTTGGATCTACCATATCATTTAGTGGGCAGCATTTTGAGAGCCATTTGTTGGAGTTTAGACACTCTGTGTCTTCTCCTAGCCTCTGTACCCAGTAAAAGGATTGACAACCCTCTCAAGAGCCAGTAACTAGTGTCTGACAAGAGGAAAACTGAGTGAGCAAAATTAATGTGTCTGCCAGCCGAGTGCTTCCATCAAGGGAGCAGGCTCACCATGCTCCTGAATGTCTTACCCTATCTTCCAAGTGAATTAAGGTAATTTCACACTACCCAGATCCAGGAGTTATTCAGGGTTTGGTGAATGGAAGTAAGAGGGGCTTACCATCAAGAAGAAACTGTAGCCATTTTACAGGTGAGTAAGCTGAGACCCAGAAAGGCATCATTTGCCTGAGGCCATATGGCTATTAAGTGGTAGATGAGTTTGACCTCAGAGAGGCTGCATTGGTTTCAGAATACCCAAATTGTCTCCCACTAGACATCTCAGCAAGCAGATGCAGCAAATAGGTAATTAAACACAAGAGAGACGATCTGCTGCTATGGCCAGTAATCCATACAAATAAAGCCCTACATTTTCAAGTAAAAGGTAATATTGCTGAAAATAGGATTCTAGATACTCCTGAGGCTGAGCCTGCAGCAGAGACAGGAAACTAAGCAACGTACTTAGACAAAAATTAGTCCCGGTGTTCCAAAGATCTCCACTTAAGAGAACTGGTCCTGATGTGCATGTGTGTCAAATGATGAAAATTCCCAGGACCCACCTATTGGTCTCTGTTTCAGGGTAGGCAGCTCTGTACCTACCTTTGGGAAGCTGAAGAGATCTCAGCTGGCAAATGGTAACAGTAAGAGAGCTATTGGACCCAGATCCCATCCCTGGAGCATTTAAAGCAACAGTCCCATGAAGAGGATGAAAATGCATGCAATACTTTTAGGGTCTTTGCACTTCTTCTCTTTATCTGGAATACTATTCCCCTAGATATTTTCATGGCTTGCCTGTTACTCAATTCAATTCTCTACTCAAATGTCTCCTCCTCAGAAAGGCCATTTGAGATCATCCTATTTAATACAATCCCTGTCACATTTTATATCCTTACTCTGTTTTATTATTCCTTTGTAACATGTATACTATCTAACACTATTTTATGTATGTGTATGTATTTATCTCTCCCCACTTTTGTATAAGCTCTATGAGGGTAGAGACTGTTGGTTTTGTTCATGGTTGTATCACCTGTGCTAGAACAGTACCTGACACATAGTGGATACTCAATAAATATTTGTTGAATAGTAAAAGCAAAGCTGCCTGCATCTGTGACTACCCAGGTGAAAGTAGAGATGTCATAAAGGCCAAAGAAAAACAAATGCCTAAAAATAGGAACCAAATCATTGTACACTTATTAATATGATCCTGTCTGTGAGGGAAATTTTTGCTATGTTCAGACTCATCATGTAAAAACATTCAGGGAGGCAACCACCACTCACCTGTTACCCCACTCCTCAATGGGCAGAGTGTCAGCATCATGTCACGAGAAGAGCATGCAGGATGAGAGCTCATTGTGACCATCTTGGAGAATGCAATCTGCTACAACAATTTCTTCTCATAGCACTTTCTAAGGGTTAAAGATCTGAAGAAGTGCCAGTTTCAAAACAAATGAGTGACAGCTATGATGTTGTGGAAGGACCACTGGACTGAGATGACAGATTCCCCTGAAATCGACCCCTGCCACAAACTCATGACTCTTCAAGCCTGCCTTGCACTCAGGTCACATCTCACGTTGTTTGCCTGCTTCAGATGTTGCTGCTTGCTCTTCTCTACCAGATGCAGTTGGGAAAGCTTCCCTGACACCACCATGTCTACACTTAACCCCCACAGGATGTTTTGAAAGTTCTGTTATGACACTTGATAAATATTGGATAGATGCATGGATGCATGGATAGATAGGTGGATGGTCAAGTAACTGATTAGGGGCTTGAGCAGGTTAGTTAACCCCTGTGTACTTCAGTTTCTATACCTGTAATATAGTTAGATTATATGATCATTTTACCCAAGTATTCTATGTAATAATAAATTTTGAAAATAGCTGTGTAATCTTTAGTTGTTTTTAGCATATGTTTCATATCATTATTCAGTTTTTAGCTCTATGTCTTATTTGTCCAGCTAGATTCAAGTTTCTTAGACCAGAGCTCTATATAGCACATCTTTTAACTACAGATGTCTAGCAGAGCACTGAAAAGTAGGTGTTTGCTGAAAATACTGATGCTGAAAATTGCTGGTAAACAAGGTTAATCCATCATTCTTCCTCATGTCAAGATAATAATTCAGAAAAGGAATATGAGAGATTAGATCATGTAGAGACTTAGGGCATAGGCTCTGGAGCACTCTGCCTGGTTGGATCCCTCTCTGACAAGTATTAGTTCTTATAACCTGGTCATGTTCTTATTCTCTCTATACCACAGTTTCCTCATCTGTTAAATGGAGATAATAATAATACCTATCTTACAGGGTTGCTGTGAGAGACTTATACAATGCTTGACTCATAACAATTACTGTTATCACCACCATAGGTATGAGGATATATTCATAGGTGTGCCTCTCCCATTTTTCTTTGCCTCCATAAAGCCCTGCTTTCTCAGGACCCCACTAGAAAAGTGGAATAATGTTGAGAGTCACAAAGTCTTTTTAATTTCCCAGCTTTTAAAAGAGACCATGAGTGTGCAGTGAGGTGACAGCAATCCCCAGACAGCTCCTGCTGAACCCAATTTCTGTCTGATTGCCTCTTTCAGCTCACATGGATAGCTCACTTGAGGCCTTTAGAGTGCTGGTTTGTCTGGCCTGTTAAAAGTTTAGTTCCTCCTGCCTTCTCTCAATCCTCCATAACTCAATAAATATGGTATCACTATGCATCCATCAGATTCTAAGTATTGAAGACATGAAAGTGAAAAAGACACAGTCCCTGCTCTTAAATAGCTCATAGACTAGTTGAGAAGGCAGACATGTACATAACTCACTAGAAGAATGTGATAAGAGACATAATGGGGGAATGAAGGTTACTTTGGGAACAGGGAGGATGAAGCCAAAAAGCCATCATTATAGCCTATCTTACTTTTTAAGTCCACAATTTTATGGTCATCTTTAGGTACAGTAACAGGACAATGAAATATGCAAAATCAAAATATACTAAAAATTCCAAATCCTAATTATAGTACGTCGGTGGCATAAGTCTGTGTGAAAACTCCCTGTAGGTCCTTCACCAAAGGCCAGGCTGCACACATACAGGGCAAAACTCAACAAAGCTTGCCAAAGAATGGCCATTACAGATTTAAAAGCAGAACAAAGATAGTAGAGGTTATACAATTCTGGAAGACACTGGTGCTCTGGCCCCGTCAGAATGGAGAGACTCACCAACACCCCATTCACTGAGATTCCAGAAGGGTCTGGAGGAAGGACCATACCCTAGAGTAAGATTTAATCTAGACCTGCACTGACCAATGCAGTAGCCACTAACCACACATAGCAATTTATATTTAAATTTCAACTAATTAAAATTAAATAAAATTTAAAATTCATTTTGTCGGTCTCATTTGCCACATTTCAAATGCTTAAGATTTAAATGTGACTAGTGGCAACCACAGTGGACAACAGAGATATAGAACATTACCATCATTACAGAAAGGTTCATTGGATAGCCCTCCTCTAACAAAGCTGAAAACCAAGCCTGAAAGATGAAGGAGAAACACCCCAAAATTATCTACCTCAACATTCTTTAAAGGAAGGCAGCATAACCCAGACGCTTTATAATGTACCATCCACAATACATAGCAAACAATAAATAATTCTAGCCATACAAAGAAGCAGGAAAATGTGGGCCATAATCAAGAAAAAATAACTATGAATGGAAACAGACCGTGAGATAATACAGAAGTTGGAATCTTCAGACAATTGCTTTAAAGTAGCTATAAACATCTTCAAGGACTTAAAGAAAATATGGTCTTAATCAGTAAATAGATGGAGATTCTATTTAAAAAAGAATAAAAATAGGGCTTCCCTGGTGGCGCAGTGGTTGAGAGTCCGCCTGCCGATGCAGGGGACACGGGTTCGTGCCCCAGTCCGGAAAGATCCCACATGCCGCGGAGCGGCTAGGCCCGTGAGCCATGGCCGCTGAGCCTGCGCGTCCGGAGCCTGTGCTCCACAACGGGAGAGGCCACAGCAGTGAGAGGCCCGTGTACAGCAAAAAAAAAAAAAAGAATAAAAATAAATTTAGAATTCTAAATTGCAATATCTGAAATGAAGTATTCACTCAGTGGGCTAAACAACAGATTGGCAATAACAGGAAAATGGATCAGTAAACTTGAAGAAGATCCCTAGAATTAACCCAAACTGAAGAATAGAGTGGGGAAAAAAAACTGATTATAACAAATGTGAGTGTTTACGTTTCCTGTCCTTCCCTAAGATTTATCATTAATTACTCTTTGCTAACCTCGTCAAATTTTCAACACGTAAACCAGACAAGATCTGCCAAGTGTCTTTTCATATGTCCAAATGCTCCATCACATTACTGCCAACTCTTAATGACTCAGAAGCTGATTTGCTGAACAAAGTGAAATCTCAGCCAATTTAACCACTCTAAGATTTACATTATCAATCTATACCATAGTCACACTCAAAAATGTCAGATTTTCATCAAATTAGGAACCTTTCTAAAGATTATCAAGGTACTATTGATTTGATTCATTCTGCAATTTAAAACAAGATGGGGGCAGATACATTTTCAATAAGTTAGAATTATTTTTTTAATTTTTTTATTATTTTTGGCTGCGTTGGGTCTTAGCTGCAGCACACGGGATCCTTGCTGCGACACGCGGGATCTTTCATTTTCATTGCAGCACACAGGCTTCTCTCTAGTTGTAGTGCACAGGCTCCAGGGCACATGGGCTCTGTAGCTTGCAGCACATGGGCTTTCCAATTGAGGCATGCAGACTCAGTAGGTGCAGCATGGGGGGTTTATTTGTCCCATGGCATGTGGGATTTTAGTTCCCTGACCAGGGATTGAACCCTTGTCTCCTACATTGAAAGGCAGATTCTTAACTAATGGACCACCAGGGAAGTCCCAAGCTAGACTTCTTAATGTGTTTCAGTGAAGCATGTTGGTGGTAGAAGTTTCAGAAAGTACTGAGTGAAGTCCCTAATGTATAGAACCATTAGGTATAAAGTAATAATATTTGGTCCCTGTTCATCTTCCAAGGTTGAGGAAGGAGGTAGTTGCACAAAGTGCCACCAGTGAACAGAGTGATACAAATTTCATTAGGAAGAAATCTCTATATTGAGAACAGGCCTCCTAGTTAATTATAGGTAAATAGGGCTTGACCTGTGACATGAGTACACCTGAGTTCTAATGTACTTTTTTGCATAGGTTACTAAGGTTACTTTTTTGCATAGAGTTAGGATAAAAGAGCAGTAATAGGTTTTAATACAAGGACTAAGAGATTCTAGGATAGTTAAGTCAGATGTTTCCTAAGTGACCCAAATAATCCAGTGTTTCTTTACCTAACTGTCTTTGTAGACATTCATTTCTGATTTTCTCTGGAGAAACTAGACATAAAAGGAGAGTCTTATTATCAATAAGCCAGCTATATATTAATGCAAATGTCAATAATAAGTTTATATAACAATTGATTAATAATATCAAAAGGCCATATACTGGGGCTTCCCTGGTGGCGCAGTGGTTGAGAGGCCGCCTGCCGATGCAGGGGACGCGGGTTCTCGCCCCGGTCCGGGAAGATCCCACATGCCGCGGAGCGGCTGGGCCCGTGAGCCATGGCCACTGGGCCTGCGCGTCTGGAGCCTGTGCTCCGCAATGGGAGAGGCCCAGGTACAGAAAAAAAAAAAAAAAAAAAAAAAAGGCCATATACATAATTTTAAATTATTTCATTAAAGCCTATCACCATCCATTGCTTCTCAGTAAAGGAAAATATTTTTTACTTTATTTTACTTCAACTCTGCACTACTTTGCTCAGGGAACCCTAGATACGTACTATTTTAATGCCTCTATTCATGAAGTCAAAAATCATCCCATTTATATAAATATCTCATCATCAGAATCCTCCTCATATTTTTCTACCTCGTAAGCCCTCAGGACCTTTCATTAAAAGGCATTCACACAAGCCCTAGCCCACCACTTCTAACCACAGCCATCAGAGCTCGCTATTCAGTTGAAAAATGCCAACACCACTAACTTGAAGCCTGGCCTCAATTTGGCATTTTGACTAGCAGTCTCTCCTCTTGCATCCTGGCCAGTCCCTGATTAAAAGAGGAGTCAGAGAGCTAGGTGCCCAGCCTGATCAGCCTACAAGGGACACTAAAGCACAGGGAATACACAGAAATTGTGGTATCAGTTCCCACACATGACCAGAGTCACAGGCACAGTGTGGTCCATCTCACATGCACGAAGGCAGTATCCTCGAGTGAAAATTTCAAAGGTGCTGATGTCTCTGTGTTGACTATTTCCACAAGGTACATATGCACATTTCATGATGTTACTACAGTAATCTGAAGCTGGACATCCTGTCAACACTGTGTAATGCCCTTTGCTACAAATGAGTGATTTACTACTATCTGTATTATAAACTTTGTAGTATGATTTTGAAGTTGTCTGGTTCAGAAAATTCCAAAAGAAAAATAAAGACAAAATAGGAACAACTAACAAGTGAGAAATACTTTGCCTACATAAAAGCCAGGAAAATGAACTTTCAAAATATTTTGAATAAGATTTAGCAAGAATTTCTATGTAAATTATTTCTATCCTTAGTGAGTCCGAGTGACTAAAGCTATCCAATCATGAGCACTATAAAAACCTAGAAATGAAAGACAAACTATGAGCTTCCCTGGTGGTGCAGTGGTTAAGAATCCGTCTGCCACTGCACGGGACACAGGTTTGAGCCCTGGTCCAAGAAGATCCCACATGTCACAGAGCAACTAAGCCCGTGCACCTAGAGCCCATGCTCTGCAACAAGAGAAGCCCCCACAATGAGAAGCCCACACACCACAACAAAGCGTAGCCCCCGCCCGCCACAACTAGAAAATCCCATGCGCAGCAATGAAGACCCAACACAGACAAAAATGTAATTAATTAATGAATTTTTTTTAAAAAAGGAAAGATATACCAAGTAAGTTAAAATATTAGGTCACATTTTGTGCAATGCATGTAATTTCAGACATAAAAGAACAAGCATAAAAATTTTCTTAGCAAAATATAAATGCGCCCCCCTCACTTATAAAAATGAACAAGTATTTTTAAAATATTGATTTAAAGTGTTGCCAAATTATTAGCTTGCTTTTGGCATCCACATGGATTAGTCCAACCTGGGTTCTGGTTTATTCTGTTCCTCTCTTAAAGTCAGAACAAATTGAGAGGAAAAACACAGAAGTCAGGCAGATGAAGGTAGAACATTGATTTTTATTCTTTTAACTGATAAAGCTGCTTGGAGAACATAGGGACCAAGTTGCCTTTCTCATATCTCAGCCCTGAATTAATTTTATGCACTCAGAGATGGACCAACACGGGCCTCACTTAAAAAGCAAAAGGGTTTTTTTTTTAAACACCTTTATTGGAGTATAATTGCTTTACAATGGTGTGTTAGTTTGTTAGTTAGGTCTGCTTTATAACAAAGTGAATCAGCTATACATATACATATATCCCCATATCTCTTCCCTCTTGCGTCTCCCTCCCACCCTCCATATCCCACCCCTCTAGGTGGTTACAAAGCACCAAGAAACATTAAGTTTATCTCTTAACCAGAGGAAAGCAGACACTTCTTTCAGTAGGAAGGTCCAAACACAAGAAAGAAGAGGAAATGTATGCCCAGTTATTCTCCCAAACTCCTCAATCAGCATTTTGTTCTACTACCTTGAGGGGCAATGAGTGAGATCAGTAAGATTCTGATTTAGTAAGTCTAGGA
Source organism: Delphinapterus leucas (assembly GCF_059928025.1). NCBI lineage: Eukaryota > Metazoa > Chordata > Mammalia > Artiodactyla > Monodontidae > Delphinapterus > Delphinapterus leucas. The sequence continues at coordinate 86,074,982 of NC_143135.1, read as the reverse complement.
AGTGGCCTGAGTATTGGGATTTTAAGAACTTCCCAGGAGATTCTAATGAGCAGCTGTAGTTGAGAACCACTGCATTCATCCCATGTTCAAACAGATGAGTGGGGAGGAGCTCAGAAGTCTGTCCCATCTCCATGAGGTCAATCTCCCAATGCCAACCATTGCTTATTTGTGGGTTCTTCTCAGACACTGGGGGACAGTTTAATATTTTGCTCTCCAAGAGCTCTGAAATGGGCTGATGCAGTTTATTAATTCAATTAACTTCAAAGCTGAAAAACTCACTCTCTATTCCATTCCCATCCCAAATTTTCCCAGCTGTAAGATCTAATACAGCTCCTCAGAGGTTCTGCAATGTTATTATTAACAACATAAAATACTGCACTTCATTCAGAGAATACCAAGAGTAAGTGTCCCCAAGTTTGAAGAGAAATCAACTCCAATTGTGAATTTTTCAGGGAGAAATTAATGTTCAAAAATGAATTTTTTCACAAGTTAAAGTCTAACATTAAATTATCTTGCCTTTTAAAATCCAAAGAATTTTAAATCTATATGATTATTATATTATAATCCCTCTAAATTTTTAATTTTTCTCAATCTCAAATTGGAGGATGTGTGATGCTTGGGTAGAATTTGGATTTTTCAGTAGCTGTTGCCTTGGCTCTTGACCATCATATGAATTTAATTTTCTCAGACCCTCCCAAGTTGAATTAAGTGATAAGCCTTGCATATGTCTCACTTACAAATAAAGTCAAAAAAGTCAATAAGACACATAAAGTTATCACAGCACTAGTCCCATAATGACAAAATATAGCCCCTAATGTAGTTAATCTCTCCATTTCTGTATCTCCAGATCTAAGTGCTTAGTGTTACCACAGACCATAGCCAAGACTCTGTGCTAAAAGGGGAAGACAACAGACAACAAAGGTCTCTGGATGCAGCCTCACCAGGAGACCATTTAACAGGGAGAAAGTTCCCATTGGGAAGCTAATTTTGACACTATGTATTTACTTCACCTAAGGGGAAATCCCACGTCCCGCCCCCACATATATTGTCTTTCACTTGAAGAGTTGCATTCGAGACATCTTGCAAGGAATAACTCTATTACTGTAAAGTTTTAGAGATCTACAATGATGACACCATCAGTGAACAGATCTTGTTTGACGTATCTTTTTTGCTTTCTGTATCATTAAAGAGCTCTAAATTTTCATTTTTCCTTTGAGCACTGTGTTTGAGGATTTGTGGGCAGGTAAAGGTAAACTACAAGGGAAGCATCCAGGGAAGCTATTACCAGCCCCTGCTGAAGGGGTGAGAGAAGGGAGCTGTAGGAGAGGGGCTGCCCAACAGGGAAATGCATCCACTGTCAAACTGTAATTTGGCAGGCAAGGAGTCAATGAATAAATACCTCAGCCCCCCTCTCTTGCTCTCTAATCCTGCTGGACTCAACCCGATCAAGAGAGTAAAGCAGTCTGAGTGATAGAGGTCGGCCTCTAGAAGCACAGAGCAGGTCTGGAAGGATGGACAATGGGTCTGGAGGAGTAAGCAGAGAACACTGAGTGCTCTTCTATGTGCTGTTGCCATCTGTTATTCCCCTATCCATTTCAGGAAGGATCAGTTGAGTTTCTAAATGTTCAAGTTACACCTTAATCACCCTTTCTGTTCTAACACAGGTAGTGCTAAAATGTTCCTAGAATCTGCCTCCCTTCTTTCCTTTTACTTTCCCTTTGATTTCTGGCTCAGATATATGATTTTGGAAAATACTCCTTCAGATTTTGTCTTGCACATTTTCCTACAGCAAGAAATAAGAAATCAAAACAATCTGGGTCTACTACAGTCATCCACTGTTCAAACCTTCCCAACTTCAAAGCATCACCAAGTTGCATAATCCCATTCACCAAGGCCAGTTTCTCCCATCAGGCCAACCCAGGCCTGGACATCATTTATTATTATCTGCCTGCTCCTATTTAATATTCCCTTTTTTTTCTGTGCCTTCTCTTAGTGTACTAATTCCATACATTTCTTGGGTACGTTCCCTCAAGGTGCAAGCAATGTCCGTGTCATTTTGAAGGTTTCCAAATCATTCTTCTTCCTAGTATTCTTCTCTCAAGTAGTGTTTTTCCATAACCCCTTGAAATAGTTGTCCCAATTTACAAGGATGGTTGCCCATTTCTTTTATGCTGGAGTCTGTATTTGCAGCTCTCACAGTGTTTTATCCATTGTGTTCTGGATTCTGGCATCTTCTGAGAAGTCATTCCAGTTTTCTCCTGAAGACATTGGTTCCCTTGCCTTTATTGGACCCATCACTACTTCTGATATAGTAACACCTAAAATATTTCCCTCTTTTCTAAAGCTCTGTTTAAGAGCAATTATACTTAGGCTTATCTTGTTTTTCCCTTTCATATCTGCCTCTCCTAGCTTTCAAGTGTCTGATTTTCTGTTTCATTTCTTCTACTCTGACATCCATATTATATTACATACCTGAGGAAATCTCTCCTTTACCTAGCTTAATCATATTGTCTTCCTCTATTTTATTGTTTTCCTTGTTCCTGTTCTGATAGTAAAACTGTAATATATTTCTCTAATTACTCTTGTTCCTCCTTGATTTCATGAGTTAATTTGATTTCTAGGAATCCAAGAATACCAGGCTAAAGCCTTTTTAGCCTTTGGATTTGAAATCATTTCATTGAGATAATTTTCTAATTTAGCTGTTTTGACAGCATAGTCTCTGCATACTTTTGCATTTGTTTATTCTTAAAATCTGTTGCTATATTATGAGTCTCAGAAATCCAAAGTCATGGCTCCTGGGAGCTCTAATAAGACAGGGAGCAAAAGAGGAGCCCAGGCTGCTGGAGGTATTGTGATTAAAACAACATTCAGGTGGCAAGAGGCTCCCGTTCAGCAGGGGCATCTGTCTGCTGGACAGCGGCTCCGTGAAGAATGTACTGCAAGTCGCCGTATGGATGAAAGGCTCTTGCTGCTACAGCCAGGAGTCAGTGCTGTGCCTCTGAGGTGGGAGAGCCAACTTCAGGACACTGGTCCACAAAAGAACTCCAAGCTCCACGTAATATCAAAATCTCCCAGAGATCTCCACCTCAACAACAACACCCAGCTTCACTCAACGACCAGCAAGATACAGTGCTGGACACCCTATGCCAAACAACTAGCAAGACAGGAACACAACCCCACCAATTAGCAGAGAGGCTGTCTAAAGTCATAATAAGTCCACAGACACCCCAAAACACACCACCAGACGTGGATCTGCCCACCAGAAAGACAAGATCCAGGCTCATTCACCAGAACACAGGCACTAGTTCACTCTACCAGGAAACCTACACAACACACTGAACCAAGTTTAGCCACTGGGAACAGACACCAAAAACAACGGGAACTATGAACCTGCAGCCTGCAAAAAGGAGACCCCAAACACAGTAAGATAAGCAAAATGAGAAGACAGAAAAACACACAGCAGATGAAGGAGCAAGATAAAAACCCACCAGACCTAACAAATGAAGAGGAAATAGGCAGTCTACCTGAAAAAGAATTCAGAATAATGATAGTAAAGATGATCTAAAATCTTGGAAATAGAACAGGCAAAATGCAAGAAACATTTAACAAGGACCTAGAAGAACTAAACATGAAACAAGCAATGATGAACAACAGAATAAATGAAATTAAAAATACTCTAGGTGGGATCAATAGCAGAATAACTGAGGCAGAAGAACAGATAAGTGACCTGGAAGATAAAAGAGTGGAAATAACTACTGCAGAGCAGAGTAAAGGAAAAAGAATGAAAAGAACTGAGGACAGTCTCAGAGACCTCTGGGACAACATTAAATGCACAAACAGTCGAATTATAGGGGTTCCAAAAGAAGAAGAGATAAAGAAGGGGACTGAGAAAATATTTGAAGAGATTATAGTTGAAAATTTCCCTAACATGGGAAAGAAAATACTTAATCAAGTCCAGGAAGCACAGAGAGTCCCATACAGGATAAATACAAGGAGAATTATGCCAAGACACATATTAATCAAACTGTCAAAAATTAAATACAAAGAAAGCATATTAAAAGCAGCAAGGGAAAAACAAGAAATAACACACAAAGGAATCCCCATAAGGTTAACAGCTGACCTTTCAGCAGAAACTCTGCAAGCCAGAAGAGACTGGCAGGACATATTTAAAGTGATGAAGGAGAAAAACCTGCAACCAAGATTACTCTACCGAGCAAGGATCTCATTCAGATTTGATGGAGAAATTAAAACCTTTACAGACAAGCAAAAGCTGAGAGAGTTCAGCACCACCAAACCACCATTACAACAAATGCTAAAGGATCTTCTCTAGGCAAGAAACACAAGAGAAGGAAAAGACCTACAATAACAAACACAAAACAATTAAGAAAATGGGAATAGGAACATACATATCAATAATTACCTTAAATGTAAATGGATTAAATCCTCCACCAAAAGACAGAGACTGGCTGAATGGATACAAAAACAAGACCCATATATATGCTGTCTACAAGAGACCCACTTCAGACCTAGAGACACATACAGACTGAAAGTAAGGGGATAGAAAAAGATATTCCATGCAAATGGAAACCAAAAGAAAGCTGGAGTAGCAATTCTCATAACAGACAAAATAGACTTTAATATAAGACTATTAGAAGAGACAAAGAAGGACACTACATAATGATCAAGGGATCGATCGACGAAGAAGATATAAAAATTGTAATTATTTATGCACCTAACATGGGAGCACCTCAATACATAAGGCAAATACTAACAGCCATAAAGGGGGAAATCGACAGTAACACATTCATAGTAGAGGCCTTTAACAGCCCACTTTCACCAATGGACAGATCATCCAAAATGAAAATAAATAAGGAAACACAAGCTTTAAATGATACATTAAACAAGGTGGACTTAATTGATATTTATAGGATATTCCATCCCAAAACAAGAGAATACACATTTTTCTCAAGTGCTCATGGAACATTCTCCAGGATACATCATATCTTGGGTCACAAATCAAGCCCTGATAAATTTAAGACAATTGAAATTGTATCAAGTATCTTTTCTGACGACAACGTTATGAGTCTAGATATCAACTGCAGGAAAAGATCTGTAAAAAGTACAAACACATGGAGGCTAAACAATACACTACTTAATAGCAAAGTTATCACTGGAGAAATCAAATAGGAAATCAAAAAATACCTAGAAACAAATGACAATGGAGACACGACGACCCAAAACCTAAGGGATGCAGCAAAAGCAGTTCTAAGAAGGAAGTTTATAGCAATACAATCCTACTTTAAGAAACAGGAAACATCTCGAATAAAAAACCTAAACTTGCACCTAAAGGAATTAGAGAAACAAGAACAAAAAAAACCCAAAGTTAGCAGAAGGAAAGAAATCATAAAGATCACATCAGAAATAAATGAAAAAGAAATGAAGGAAATGATAGCAAACATAAATAAAACTAAAACCTGGATCTTTGAGAAGATAAACAAAATTGATAAGCCACTAGCCAGACTCATCAAAAAAAACAAGGGAGAAGACTCAAATCAATAGAATTAGAAATGAAAAAGGAGAAGTAACAAATGACGCTGCAGAAATACAAAAGATCATGAGAGATTACTACAAGCAACTCTATGCTAATAAAATGGACAACCTGGAAGAAATGGACAAATTCTTAGAAATGCACAATGTGGCAAGACTGAATCAGGAAGAAATAGAAAATATGAACAGACCAATCACAAGCACTGAAATTGAAACTGTGATTAAAAATCTTCCAACAACAAAAGCCCAGGACTAGATAGCTTCACAGGCGAATTCTATCAAACATTTAGAGAAGAGCTATCACCTATCCTTCTCAAACTCTTCCAAAATATAGCAGAGGGAGGAACACTCCCAAACTCATTCTACGAGACCACCATCACCCTGATACAAAAACCAGACAAGGATGTCACAAGGAAAGAAAACTACAGGCCAATATCACTGATGAATATAGATGCAAAAATCATCAACAAAATATTACCAAACAGAATCCAACACCACATTAAGAGGATCATACAACATGATCAAGTGGGGTTTATTCTAGGAATGCAAGGATTCTTCAATATATGCAAATCAAACAATGTGATACCCCATATTAAAAAATTGAAGGAGAAAAACAATATGGTCATCTCAATAGATGCAGAGAAAGCTTTCAACAAAATTCAACACCTATTTATGATAAAAACCCTGCAGAAAGTATGCATAGAGGGAACTTTCCTCAGCATAATAAAGGCCATATATGACAAACCCACAGCCAACATCGTCCTCAATGGTGAAAAACTGAAAGCATTTCCACTAAGATCAGGAAGAAGACAAGGTTGCCCACTCTTACCACTCTTATTCAACATAGTATTGGAAGTTTTAGCCACAGCAATCAGAGAAGAAAAGGAAATAAAAGGTATCCAAATCGGAAAAGAAGAAATAAAGCTGTCACTGTTTGCAGATGACATGATACTATACATAGAGAATCCTAAAGATGCTCCCAGAAAACTACTAGAGCTAATCAATGAATTTGGTAAAGTAGCAGGATACAAAACTAATGCACAGAAATCTCTGGCATTCCTATACACTAATGATGAAAAATCTGAAAGTTAAATCAAGAAAACACTCCCATTTACCATTGCAACAAAAAGAATAAAATATCTAGGAATAAACCTACCTAAGGAGACAAAAGACCTGTATGCAGAAAATTATAAGACACTGATGAAAGTAATTAAAGATGATACAAATAGATGGAGAGATATACCATGTTCTGGGACTGGAAGAATCAATATTGTGAAAATGACTCTACTACCCAAAGCAATCTACAGATTCAATGCAATCACTATCAAACTACCACTGGCATTTTTCACAGAACTAGAACAAAAAATATCACAATTTGTATGGAAACACCAAAGATCCCAAATAGCGAAAGCAATCTTGAGAACGAAAAATGGAGCTGGAGGAATCAGGCTCCCTGACTTCAGACTATACTACAAAGCTACAGTAATCAAGACAGTATGGTACTGGCACAAAAACAGGAATATAGATCAGTGGAACAGGATAGAAAGCCCAGAGATAAACCCACGCACATATGGTCACCTTATCTTTAATAAAGGAGGCAGGAATGTACAGTGGAGAAAGGACAGCCTCTTCAATAAGTGGTGCTGGGAAAACTGGACAGGTACATTTAAAAGTATGAGATTAGATCACTCCCTAACACCATACACAAAAATAAGCTCAAAATGGATTAAAGACCTAAATGTAAGGCCAGAAACTATCAAACTCTTAGAGGAAAACATAGGCAGAACACTCTATGACATAAATCACAGCAAGATCCTTTTTGACCCACCTCCTAGAGAAATGGAAATAAAAACAAAAATAAACAAACGGGACCTAATGAAACTGCAATGCTTTTGCACAGCAAAGGAAAACATAGACAAGACTAAAAGACAATCCTCAGAATGGGAGAAAATATTTGCAAATGAAGCAACTGACAAAGGATTAATTTCCAAAATTCACAAGCAGTTCATGCAGCTCAATAACAAAAAAACAAACAACCCAATCCAAAACTGGGCAGAAGACCTAAATAGTCATTTCTCCAAAGAAGATATACATACTGCCAACAAACACATGAAAGAATGATCAACATCATTAATCATTAGGGAAATGCAAATCAAAAGTACCATGAGATATCATCTCACACCAGTCAGAATGGCCATCAGTGAAAAATCTAGAAACAATAAATGCTGGAGAGGGTGTGGAGAAAAGGGAACATTCTTGCATTGCTGGTGGAAATGTGAATTGGTAGAGCCACTATGGAGAACAGTATGGGGGTTCCTTAAAAAACTACAAATAGAACTACCATATGACCCAATAATCCCACTACTGGGAATATACCCTGAGAAAACCATAATTCAAAAAGAGTCATGTACCAAAATGTTCATTGCAGCTCTATTTACAATAGACAGGACATGGAAGCAACCTAAGTGTCCTTCAACAGATGAATGGATAAAGAACATGCGGCACATATGTACAATGGAATATTACTCAGCTATAAAAAGAAACAAAATTGAGCTATTTGTAATGAGGTGGATAGACCTAGAATCTTCATACAGAGTGAAGTAAGTCAGAAAGAGAAAGACAAATACCGTATGCTAACACATATATATGGAATTTAAGGGAAAAAAATGTCATGAAGAACCTAGGGGTAAGACAGGAATAAAGACACAGACCTACTAGAGAATGGACTTGAGGATATGGGGAGGGGGAAGGGTAAGCTGTGACAAAGTGAGAGAGCGGCATGGACATATATACACTACCAAATGTAAAATAGATAGCTAGTGGGAAGCAGCCGCATAGCACAGGGAGATCAGCTCGGTGCTCTGTGACCACCTAGAGGGGTGGGATAGGGAGGGTGGGAGGGAGGGAGATGCAAGAAGGAAGAGATATGGAAACATATGTGTATGTATAACTGATTCACTTTGTTATAAAGCAGAAACCAACACACCATTGTAAAGCAATTATACTCCAATAAAAATGTTTAAAACAAATAAATAAATATTTTTTTAAAATTAACAAAAAAACCACATTCACACAGCAGCTTACCTCATGGCAGGGGACTGCCCAAGTCAGGTGCTACCAGACTTTCCAGTCACTGTCAGGTAATAAGCCTGGAAGAATAGAACAAGGGGAAAGAAGTGATCTAAACAGTTTGTCTCTAAATGTTGAAGAACAGCAAAGTCGGTCAATATCGACCCTGAATATCCAGTGCAGCTTAATGGTCAGAACACTTGACTCCACTATCTTGCACATGTGGAACTGTCAGGAGACATGACCCTCGTGCCCCTAGAACTGGAGGAAAGTCCTTCTCTCATCATCGGAAACCAGGCCAAACAGGGAGGTAAAGCATTTCTCACATCTGCCCCACCCTACGGCAGCAGGAACGCTGTCAGCTAAGACCTTGGAAGAAATAGCTGCAGCAGTTTCAGCCCAGAGGGGCTCACGGGGCCTGAGTCTGGTCATATGAGAGCTCCTCGAAGTTGACAACTCTGTGTCACCATGAGCCAGGCCCCTTCCCCCTCAGAACCAGACACTTGGCTTAGTCTGCAACCAAGCTTGCAGCCCCCCCCCCAGGGCCCCCCAATCCCACAGAGGCTCAGAGCCTGGGCCCTCAAAGTGTGGTCCTCACAGGAGGAGCAACACCACTGCCTGGTATTCCCAGTGAACCCGAATCCACATTCTAACAAGACCCCTTGGCCATTGGCTTTCACAGTAAAGTGTGAGGAGTACTGCTCTGCTTCCTAGGCTGAGGCTGAGAAATTTGGGGTATGGAAGGAGGGGAAGGACAAAGGAAAGGACAGAAAGAGAAGCAGAGGTAGAAGTGCCCAGACATGAAATCAGACTGCCTTTCAGTGGTTCAAGCCAAGCCTGCAGAAGGGCTATGAGAATGTAAAACTTGCTTTTGATCAGATGCTGTATCTCAGAAATTTCCATTTTTGATCAGTGTGTTCCTGAGTGTTTGTGTGAATTTGATAAGCTAGGACTTCTAGGCAGTAAACAAAATATTCCACTACGTTCCAGGAAGCCAAACAGCAGCCAGTGAACAAACAGTTACAAGAAATCAATGAACAAACCAGAAATTAGATTTCCATCCCAGAAAGACTGCCACCCTCATTTTGATAGTTCAGGGTGCTCTCCCACACCCTCTATTGCCTCACTGACCCTGAGTGAGTCCCCAACCCTAATTCCTTCACGTCTGAGCTGAGAACATGTATCAATAGATAGATCACTGCCCTCCAGTAAAAGGATCAATCAATCACAATGTAGAACTTACCACTAACCATTTGGCACTAGTTTAATTATAAAGATGTTTCTTTCATTGGTGAGACAACTTTTTGAAGACATTCTTAGTCACTCAACTGAAGCTTTAAGGTAAGTAAACAATTTTAAAGGAGATGAATAGTTTGTTTCTTTGATCTCTTTACCCAAGGCAACTCCTGGTATCTTCAAGTGAGCATAAATCCCAGAAGTCTTGGTTAACCACCAAGCTGGGAAAGTGTCACAGCTGTCACTAATCCTGTGCAGCCCTGGGCCGAAGCTGGCCTTCAGAGGCAAGTGAGAAGGCTGATGAAGCAGTCAGGATGCAGAGTCAAATCTGTGAGAGGAAAGGTGGACATTCACGTTCACTGTCCTCTGGGCTGTGCCCAACACAGCCACGCTATAGCTGGGTGTGTCGTGACCCAGAGGAGAGGGGTTACCCCCGCATAGGAACAGCAAAGGTATCTGCCCTGCAGATGTAAACAGATGGGAGAACATGGGATTTTTGGAAATCAGATTTATGTGTGATTCTTATTTTATTCCCTATGGGTTTTTTTCTTCCATAAGAAATATAAGTTAGGGGTTTTTCAAGATGGTGGAAGAGTAGGAGGATGTGGAGTTCATCTCTCCCCACAAACTCATCAAGAATACATCTACAAATGGAACAGTTCTCACAGAGCACCTGCTGAATGCTAGCAGAGGATTGCACACACCTAAAAGAACATGAAAGATCCCCATGTAACTGGGTAGGACAAAAGGAAGAGGAGAGGAAGCAGGATGGGACCTGAGCCCCTGGCAGGGAGCTGAAGGAGAAGAGAGGTTCCAGCATCTGGAGAAGCCCCTCACCGGTGGGGAGTTCAGCTGGGACAGAGGGGGAGCTTCAGGGGCTTGGAGGAGAGCCCAGCAACTGGTCTATGGCAGGCAGAACAGAGTGAGACTTACACAGATGGTCCAGGCCACAGCCCTGTGTGCCCCAGCCTGAGACGGTGTCCACCAGTGCACACAGGGGCTGGGTGCTGCAACGTGGGGCTTGGAGAGTAGACCCCGGGGGAAGTACTTCTGTTGGCTGTGAGGATCTCTGCAACTGGGAATGCTAGTGGAGAAAACCCGGACCACCACAGAAGAAAAGTGCCCTTGTTGAGTGATGCGCAAATAGCAGGGCCACCGCCACAGCCTCTCTCCTCACTCTCCAGCCCCTGCCTCCATGGGTGCTAGGGCAGACTCCTGCCACAGCAGGCTTGCACAACCCCAGCCATTGCCTCCTCTGTCCCCTTCCCCCAGCCTGGGTGACACGCTCGCCTTGATCACCACCTGACAGGCCCTCACATTCCAATCGCTACCCAGCACCTTCCTGTCCAGGTGGCCTGATCGCCCCAATCTCCACCTTGGCTCCTTCCTGCCTGATGGGCTCATGGGCTCTGGCAACCTCTGGAGCAGACTCTGGTGGGAGGAACACACATAGAGGTGGGACGGAAACCACAGCTGACCCCCAGGGGCTGTGTGACTAAGGAAGAAGAGCTGAAATCTCTCCTCGTGGCTCAGCCAATCATGGAGTTACACCTCCACTGACAGCTTCCTAAATTCAGCACCTGTGAAACATCCAAAAGGACAAGTGCTCCTGTAGCTGAGACAGGTCTTGCTTTAGCAGCTGTGGGCTTTGTGGACATGTACATGTAGGAGCTGGGCCAGGCCAGAGTCTGAGCTGCCTCCATAGTTCCCACAGCAGGTCCAGGTGCACAACTACTCCAGTCCTGGGACCTGACCTCACTGTATTTGCATCAGTGCCCTGGTGAAAACAATGCCTGAGAGTCACTAGAGCCAATTGCTGGCATAACCACAGTAAGAGTCAGACTGAGAGCAGAGCCCACACAATTGGTGAAAGGAGACACAACAGATCACATTCACAGGTGAACAGCTCTAGAGGAGGAATACTCAGTGGCTTCTCTCCCAGTAGGAGTGGCCCAATCCTGCCTACCTCACAGCACAGATCAGAAACACAGCTAAGAAACAGATCTTGGGGGCTCTATTCCATCAACTAGGGAACAGACCCGCCCCTGACAGGGCAGTGACAACCACAGAGCAAAGGGGAGGACCTGCTCAATATCCAGTGCAGGTTCTGGTCACCACAACACCAGTCAAACCCCCTATCAAGGAGATAATGACACAAGCCTCTGGACCAACCTCATCCACCACAGGTCAGACACCAGAAGCAAGAGGAACTACAATCCTGCAGCCAACAGAAAGGAGAACACAAACACAGTAAGTGTGACAAAATGAGAAAACAAATAAATATCTTGCAGATGAAGGAGAAAGATAAAAATCTACAAGAACAACTAAATGCAGAGGAGATAGGCAATTTATCTGAAAAAAATTCAGAGTCATGACAGTAAAGATGATCCAAGATCTCAGAAAAAGATTGGAGGCGTGGATTGAGAAGACACAAGAGATGTTTAACAAAGACCTAGAAGAACTAAAGAACAAACAAACAGAGATGAACAATACAATAACTGAAATAGAAAATATGCTAGAAGGAAGCAATAGCAGAATAACTGAGGAAGAAGTACAGATAAGTGAACTGGAAGACAGAATGGTGGAGATCTCTGCCAAGGAAGTGAATAAAGCAAAAAAGAATGTAAAGAAATGAGGACAGTCTCAGAGACCTCTGGGATAATATTAAACTCATCAACATTTGAATTATAGGGGTCCCAAAAGAAGAAAAAGAGAAAGGGCCTGAGAAAATATTTGAATAGATTATAGACAAGTGCACACGGAACATTCTCCAAGATAGATCATATCTTGGGTCACAAATCAAGCCTCAGAAAATTTAAGAAAATTGAAATCATATCAAGCACCTTTTCCGACAACAATGCTATGAGATTAAAAATCAGTTACAGGAAAATGCTGTAAAAAACACAAACACATGGAGGCTAAACAGTGTGCTACTAAATAACCAAGAGATCACTGAAGAAATCAAAAAGGACCTCAAAAAATACCTAAAGAAAAATGACAATGAAAACATGATGATCCAAAACCTACGGGATGCAGCAAAGCAGTTCTAAGAGGAAGTTTATAGCAATACAATCTTACCTCAAGAAACAAGAAAAATCTCAAATAAAGTAACCTTACACCTAAAGCTGGAAAAAAAAGAACAAAAAAACTCAACGTTAGTAGAGGAAAGAAACCATAAAGATCAGAGCAGAAATAAATGAAATACAGACAAAGAAAACAATAGCAAAAATCAATGAAACTAAAAGCTAGTTCTTTGAAAAGTTAAACAAAATTGATAAACTTTTAGACTCATCAAGAAAAAAAGACAGAGGACTCAAATCATAAAATTAGAATGAAAAAGGAGAAGTTACAACAGACATCACAGAAATATGAAGGATCATAAGAGACTACTACAAGCAACTATTCACCAAAATAATGGACAACCTAGAAGCAATGGACAAATTCTTAGAAAGGTACAACTTTCTAAGACTGAACCAGGAAGAAATAGAAAATATAAACAGACCAATCACAAGTAATGAAATTGAAACTGTGACTTAAAATCTTCCAACAAACAAAAGTCCAGGACCAGATGGATTTACAGGCTAATTCTATCAAACATTTAGAGAAGAGTTAACACCTACCTTTCTGAAACTCTTCAAAAAAAATTGCAGAGGAAGGAACACTCCCAAGCTCATTCTACAAGGCCACCATCACCCTGATGCCAAAACCAGAAAAAAATATCCACACAAAAGACAATTATAGGCCAATATCACTGATGAACATAGACTCAAAAATTCTCAACAAAATAGTAGCAAACTGAACCCAACAACACATGGATCATACACTATGATCAAGTGGGATTCATCTCAGGGAGGCAAGGGTTTTTCAATGTTCACAGGTCAAATGGTGTGATACACCACATCAATACATTGAAAAATAAAAACCATATGATCATCTCAATAGATGCAGAAAAAGCTTTTGACAAAATTCAACACCCGTTCATGATAAAAACTCCAGAAAGCGGGCATAGAAGGAGCCTTCCTCAACATAATAAAAGCCATATATGACAAACCCACAGTAAACATCATTCTCAACGGTGAAAAATGGAAAGCATTTCCTCTAAGATCAGGAATAAGACAAGGGTGTCCACTCTTGCCACTATTATTCAACATAGTTTTGGAAGTTCTAGCCATGGCAATCAGAGAATAAAAAGAAATAAAAAGAATCCAAATCAGAAAAGAAGAAGTAAAACTATCACTGTTTGCAGATGACATGAAAATACATAGAAAATCTTAACGATGCTCCCAGAAAACTACTAGAGCTCATCAGTGAATCTGGTAAAGTTGCAGGATACAAAATTAATGCACAGACCCTATACAATGAAAGATAAGAAAGAGAAATCAAAGAAACAATCCCATTTACCACCTTATCTAAAAGAATGAAATACCTAGGAATAAACCTACCTAAGGTGGCAAAAGACCTGTACTCAGAAAACTATAAGATACTGATGAAAGAAAAAGAAGATGACACAAACAGATGGAGAGACATATCATGTTCTTGGACTGGAAGAATCAATATTATCAAAATGACTCTACTACCAAAAGCAATCTACAGATTCAATGCAATCCCTATCAAATCACCAAGGGCACTTTTCACAGAATTAGAAGAAAAAAATTTACAATTTGTATGGAAACACAAAAGACCATGAATAGCCAAAGCAATCTCGTGAAAGAAAAATGGAGTTGGAAGAATCAGGCTCCCTGACTTCAGGCTATGCTACAAAGCTACAGTCATCAAAACAGTATGGTGCTGGCACCAAAACAAAAATACAGATCAATGGAACAGGATAGAAAGTCCAGAGATAAACCCACACACATATGGTCACCTAATCTCTGACAAAGGAGGGAAGAATATACAATGGAGAAAAGACAGTCTCTTCAATAAGTTGTGCTGGGAAAACTGGACAGCTACATGTAAAAGAATAAAATTAGCACACTCCCTAACACCATACACAAAAATAAACTCAAAATGGATTAAACATCTAAATGGAAGGTCAGATACTATAAAACTCTTAAGGGAAAACATAGGCAGAACACTCTTTGACATAAATTGCAGCAAGATATTTTTTGATCCACCTCCTAATTAAAACAAAAATAAACAAATGGAACCTAATTAAATGTAAAAGCTTTTGCACAGCAAAGGAAACAATAAACAAAACAAAAAGACAGCTCTCAGAATAGGAGAAAATATTTTCAAGTGAAGCAACCAACAAGGGATTAATCTCCAAAATATACAAACAGCTTATGCATCTCAATATCAAAAAAAAACAATGCAATCAAAAAATGGGTGGAAGCTCTAAATAGATATTTCTCCAAAGAAGACATACAGATGGCTAAAAAGCACAGTGAAAAGATACTCAACATCATTAATTATTAGAGAAATGCAAGTCAAAATCTACAATGAGGTATCACCTCACAACGGTCAGAATGGCCATCATCAAAAATCTACAAACAATAAATGCTGGAGAGGGTGTGGAGAAAAGGGAACCCTCTTGCACTGTTGGTGGGAATGTAAACTGGTACAGCCACTTGGAAAACAGTATCGAGGTTGCTTAAAAAACTAAAAATAGAGCTACCATATGATACAGCAATCCCACTCCTGGGCATATATCCAGAGAAAACCATAATTCGAAAAGATACATGCACCCCAATGTTCATTGCAGCACTACTTACAATAGCCAGGACATGGAAGAAACCTAAATGTCTATCAGCAGATGGATGGATAAAGAAGATGTGGTACATATATACAATGGAATGTTACTCAGCCATAGAAAAGAATGAAATAATGCCATTTGCAGTGACATGGATGTACCTAGAGATTGTCATACTGAGTGAAGTGAGACAAAAACAAATATCATATAATATTGCTTATATGTGGAATCTGAAAAAAAGGGTACAAATGCACTTATCTACAAAACAGGAATAGAGTTACAGATGTAGAAAACAAACTTATGGTTACCAGGGGGTAAGGGGGAGGGATAAATTGGGAGATTGGGATTGACATATACACACTAATATATATGAAATAGATAACTAATAAGGACCTACTGTATAGTACCAGGAACTCTATTCAATACTCTATAATGACTTATATGGGAAAAGAATCTAAAAAAGAGCGGATATATGTGTATGTATAACTGATTCACTTTGCTGTACACCTGAAACTAACACAACATTGTAAATTAACAATACTCCAATAGAAATTTTTTAAAAAAGAAAGAAATATAAGTTATTTTGTAATCAGATTTTAAGTGAGGATTCCTTTAAAATGCACAAGGATTTGATCCAGAGAATCTAGAAGTAAGCCTGCTCTCCGTCACCTCTTAGCTTTGTACTTTGGGGAAATCATGAAACCTTCTGAAGCCTCAGTCTCATCAATTTACAATTACTATTTTAATAATTAATGCCTTACCAACTTCACAGAGGCTTTGTGAGTCTCAAATAAGATAATGAATATTTATCAAAATTAACTCAAAATTACTAAAGCCAAAAATAAAATAAAATAACTTTTTTTTGTGTGTGTGGTATGCGGGCTTCTCACTGTTGTGGCCTCTCCCGTCGTGGGGTATAGGCTCCTGACGCGCAGGCTCACGGGCCTAACCGCTCCACGGCATGTGGGGTCTTCCCAAATCGGGGCACGAACCCGTGTTCCCTGCATCCGCAGGCAGACTCTCAACCACTGCGCCACCAGGGAAGCCCAAACTGTTCCTATTTTAAAAGCCTCTTCTGAGGCTTTGTCTCAGTTGACTATAGAAGGAAAGGGGAGTGGGCAACCTCATGGAATGGTTTAGAGGCCAGGCAGATCTGGGTATAAAATCCAGCTCTGGCCTTTACTATCAGCATGATTTTGGGCAAATTACTCCACCTCTCTGACCTCACTATCTTCATCTATAACACAGGAACAGCATGAAGGGCGGTTGTGAGAATCAGAACTAATGCATATTATTTGCCTAGCCCTTTGGAGGATTCCCTTATGCTAGTAGGATCAGGAAGCAGGACTATAACCATATATTCTTGTATTGAAAGAGCATGTTACTAAAATTTGCCCTAAATCTTCTTGGGTTCAAAGAAGAACCCACATTTTCACCATCAAGCCTGGTTTGGTTAAGGGAAAGGTGGAGTGCTGCCCATTTCTTCTCCAGGACAGTTAGCTGTGGAAGTAAGGGCCACGTCCAGGAGCAAGTGGGATAGCTATATCATGGAATCCTGTCTTCTTGGCCCTAAGGACCCAAGAATGGGATGAACCCAAGAGAATGCAAGTTTTTATGCATAGGAATAAGTTGCTGTTCAGTTTCCTATGTACTACAGGTGGTAAAAGAGGCATAAAATGGTAGCCATGGTGGTTATAGTGGCAGTAGGCACCACAGGGAAACTAAAGTGGAATAATTAGCATCAAAATTAGTGACAACCACAGTGGCTGAGGCTACAAAAAGGGGTGGAACCCAGTCCAGTGGAGTGGCCAGTGCTAGAGACTGGTCTCAGTAGCAGAGGCATCTAGCACTGTGATCCAAGAGAGAGCAAGCAGGAGTCACCTATCCAACCAGTGAACACTGAAGCTCCGCTCCTCAGCATGCAGTTTCTAGAAACTGAGCCACCAGGGCAGAAGCCAAGACTGCAAGAAGCCACTTGCCACTCTGATGGGGTTGACTATAGGGTCTTGGGCTTTTCCGGGGGGAATTGGGGTTCCGGACTCTCCTTGTGATGGCAGCTGGAGCACATGGTGGTGGGAAGAGCCAAGAAAACTCACACTTCTAACTACAACTCCCTACACTGTGAACTGTTTAAGGTGAGTCTGATTCTGACTCTGGATACTTAGATGATTGTCAAATTTCCTAAAGGACAGAAACAATCTTTCTTTGAAAATCTCCTCCTCCCACCCTCCCCCCACAAGAAGTTCCCCCATAATTTGAATTACATGCAAAAAAGCACGGTTCAAAACCGCAAAGTAGGGCTTCCCTGGTGGCGCGGTGGTTGAGAGTCTGCCTGCCGATGCAGGGGACACGGGTTCGTGCCCCGGTCCGGGAAGATCCCACATGCCGCGGAGCAGCTGGGCCCGTGAGCCATGGCCGCTGAGCTTGCGCGTCTGGGACCTGTGCTCCGCAGCGGGAGAGGCCACAACAGTGAGAGGCCCCGTACCGCAAAAAAAAAAAAAAAAAAAAACAGATTCATCAAAACTGCAAAGTACCATGCAAATGTAAATGTTTTACTGCTGTTATTATGACTTAATGGTACCCCAGAGGCTTCATCCCTGGGTACAAAGGACAAAGCATTCTTTTTTTTTTAACTTTTAAAAATCATTTTTATTATAATGCTTGAAACTTCCATTTGAATGTTATATCCTTTAGTGGAATGTCAGCATTATGTTGATATTTTAACATCATCTGTGATTTTTTTTTAACATCTTTATTGGAGTATAATTGCTTTACAATGATGTGTTAGTTTCTGATTAATAACAAAGTGAATCAGCGATACATATACACAT
Organism: Delphinapterus leucas; assembly: GCF_059928025.1. Lineage (NCBI taxonomy): Eukaryota > Metazoa > Chordata > Mammalia > Artiodactyla > Monodontidae > Delphinapterus > Delphinapterus leucas. The sequence continues at coordinate 86,056,610 of NC_143135.1, read as the reverse complement.
ATCCCCATATCTCCTCCCGGACAAAGCTTCTTCAAGGCACAGAATACTTGGATATCCATCCTAATGAATAAAATGCTATTTACCACCCTGGCTTCTATCTGGTCTTCAGAGACTTCATAATCTTTTCTGACATTTCTGTAAAGCCAAGGAACCACGCTCTTTTTAAGCAAATTGCCTGGAAAAGCCATTCCTGCCTCTCTCATATGCAGAATAGAAGTGCCTCCTGACTAACCAAGGCAGAGGCCTAAAAATGAGCCACTGCAGACAAGATGAAATGAATCCATCTCCATGATCATCACCACTCTGATTTTCCAGGCTGCAGTCTCTGTGCTCAGGGTTCCTGCATTTACTTCAGTTGAGCCCTCTCCTTTCTGTGTATGGCTTTCAGGTCATGTACAACAATGGTCGTCTGACTGCAGGCTCCTCTAATCCTACAGACTCCTTCTGACTGTGCAGAGAAGTTGAATTTTCATTCAAAAAAAAAACTGCATTCTCTGCTTTTTGAAGAGCCAGAATAATAAAAGACACTGAATACATGGGATTCCTTTAGTTGGGCCACCCATTCATTCATTCTCTCACCAAGTATGTACTGAGCCCCTTCTATGCATAAGGCAGTTGGGAATAAAATGATGGAGAAGACACAAACCCAACCTTGAATTTCCTATTAACCTGGATAGAGGGCACTGCCATGTTGTTTCTGAAGAAATTTGTTTGATTTAACTGTTTGTGTATATTCCATAAGAATCACTACAAGCTGTCGGTGTCAAGAAAAGAGTGATGAACCAAAACTCAAGGGTGGGCTGAAGATGGTTAAGATCGTTCAAGCAGGATGCTAAAATCTGTTCCATGCAACAAAAGCCACACAGAGTCAGGGTGAGATAGTTAGCACACATCTGAGGATGGAAAACACAAAAGGAGAAAACAGGAGAATCACAGTCTACGAGCAAATCTTGAATTGAAAGCAACAGAGATTGACAAGAAAACCTTAGCTCACAGCTGCCCTCTGCCTAAGAGAGCCCACCTCCACCACCCTAAATCCACCATGCTCATTCCTATTCATCCTGTGAAATCAGGCTCAGCATCACTTCCACCAGAAAGCTCATCCTCATCACCACCCCTTCCAGATGGAGTTTGGTGTCCCTTCTCATTGTAATACCCAGTGCTTTTTATATACCACTGCATTCCACATACTGGTATAGATCTTTCTGCATATCTCTCTTCCCTACCACACTGTGAGCTGTGAGCTACTTGAGGGCATGAATTTTTGTCTTATTTATTATTTAGCACAGAGCTTGTTACATTTAGCACTTGCATGTTTGCAGAATGAATGAATAAATGAATGAATAAATGAATGAATAAATGAAGAGGGCTGGTACATTCTTTAGAAGCCTGGATGCTTGCCCCTTAAAGGGATACCTTCACTGACTTACACTTCACTTACACAGGGACTTTGCAAATGAAAACATGTAATAAATATCCCTCTCTCCTTTAGGTCAAGGGCAGAAAGTCAGCAGTGTCGGTTAAGGTCTTTCAGTGTCTTTCTCTCAGCTAGAAAGACAAGCCATCACATTTTGCAAGATTTCCTTGTCTTCTGCACTTTGGAGGGATTTGGCTATGGGGCTCTTAATGAGATCAAGCCGAATCACACAGATTCATCCTGTCAAAGGCATTGAAAATCTTTCCTGGGTGATTTATCATGGAAATACACAGGGCAGGAAAGGGGAAGGGGAATTAGAGGAAGCAGAGAAAGCCCCACTCAGCCTGCAGTGCTCAGCTGGCAGGATGCCTGAGGTAGCCACAGCAGCCGCAGCAACTGGTAGACAAGGCTGCCCCAACACGGGGATGGATGGGCTCCTGTGAGAAGGCCACCTCCTGAAAATAAATAATCAACAAGACAATCCCACTCCAAGAAGTGCGTTAACACAGAACAGCCGCAGTCAGTAAATCGTAGCCATTGAGTATGGTAGAGTGAGGGGTGCTGGATTAATCTGCAGCTGCTGGCAACACCTGACAGATGAGTTAAAATATGGAGTAGCTTAGATTTGCTCCCAAAAGTCAATGGCACCATCACTAATTTAAAGTCAGGGCATTCACAGCTAACCAAAGTCACTGCTAGAGAGAGACTTGCATAGAAGAACATAAATAACCAGAAATTTCAGCGTCCCTCTTGTATCCTCAACATACCCGTGAATATTTTGACACCTCTCCCTTGCACCTCCCTCCCTGGATGCAGGGCTTATCTCAGGATAACCTTTGTTTTGTGTAGATGACTTAGTTTTATTTTTATCAGGGGGTATGTGCCAGTGTAACATGGGGGCACCTTTTGTTAAAAGCAGCATTAACAAATGTGGCTCAAATAGAAAGCCGTTGCTGTTTGTCAATCTTGCTTTGAAAAAGAGGTGCCAGATTGCATTACAGGACGCTTGAGGGCAGAGACTCTGTCTTCCAAGGCTGAGAGTCTGTTCTTTGCCAGGCAGGTTTCTGAAAACAAAGAATACAAAGATGGAATACAAATGGCACCCTGCCCCAGGCCCTTAGGGTCTAGTGGGAGAGAGAGACCAGGGACAGAGAGGGAAAATTGGCTGAAAGAAAGACCATTGCACTAAAGTGTGGTACTTAAAAGAGAGGAGCCCAGAATGTTCTGGGACAGAGTGAAGGAGGCTTGTCTGGGTCTGACCTGAGAACGGCCTGTAGGAAGAAAGGATACCTTAGCACACAGGTCAAAGCTGGATTACTCAAAAGACCTCTCCTCAGAAACTCACAGCATTGTACCCATTATTTTACTTAACAACATTTGAGACTGTACAAGCTTTTCTCTTTCTATTTCTTACTGTGCACAACATATCCTTTCCAATATGTGGGATTCTGAGTAAGGCAAATGTGTGTTGAGTTTGAAAATTCACTAACAGCGAGGGGAGGGGCACCAGAAACAAGCAGGAGTGAGGAGGGGTAGTTTTCAGTTTATCAAGATAAGAATAATAGTGCCCACTGGTTTTTTAGAAGGGTTTATCTTTAATAATAATAAAAATAAAAAGACAAAGAAAGTAAATGTAGCTACAACCCAAAAAGCCCTGTGGAACTTGAGGTATAGTAGCTAGCCTTCTGTGTTTTAGGCCAAACAAAAAAGTAAATAATACAAAGAATTATCAAAAATCACTGAAGTCCTGTCATTTGTGACTTGAAATCCTGCTGTTTGCAACAACATGGTTGGAACTTGAGGGAATTATGTTAGGTGAAATAAGTCAGACAGAGAAAAACAAATACTGTATGATCTCACTCACTTATATGTGGAATCCAAAACAAAAAGAAAAGGAAAACAGAACTCATAGATACAGAGAACAGATGAGTGGTTGTCAGAGGTGGGGAATGGGTAGTGGGCAAAATGGTTGAATGGGTGAAGATGGTCAGAAGATATAAACTTCAAGTTATAAAATAAATAAGGCATGGGAATGTAATGTAAGGTGACTATAGGTAATAATACTGTGTTGTATACTTGAAAGTTGCTAAGACAGTAGATCTTAAAAGTTCTATTCACGAGGACAAAAAAGGTAATTATGCGTGGTGATGGATGTTAAGTAAACTTTTGTGGTAAACATTTTGCAATACGTACATATATTGAATCATTATATTGTACACCTGAAATTAATATAATATTATATGTCAATTATATCACAATTGTTAAAAGGTAGAAATTTCCCAGAATTTAGAGTCAAAATCTCACTTATTTCACTGTTTAACCTCACTTATTTCATCTTATACTAATAAATAACCAGAATTTTTTTTTAAGTCATTGAAATCCAGAAAGCACTTCATTGGTAATAATACTGAATTAGTTTCCTAGGGCTGCCGTAACAAAGTACCACCAACTGAGTGACTTAAAACAACAGACATTTCTTCTCTAATGGTTTTGGAATCTAGAAGTCAGAAATCAAGGCATCAGCAGGATTGGTTCTTTTTTTAGAGGTTCTGAAGGAGAATCTCTTCCTGTTTCCCAGCATCTGGTGGTTGCTGGCAATCCTTGGTGCTGCTTGGCTTATGGATGTGTCACTCCAATATCTGCCTCCATCTTCACATGGCCCTCTCCCCAGTGTGTCTGTGTCTCTGTGTCTAAATTTCATCCTTCTTGTAAGGACACCAGTCATTGAATTAGGGTCTTTGCTAATCCATTATGACCTTAACTTACTTGATCACATCTTAAAGACTATTTATAAATAAGGTCATATTCACAGGTGCCAGGGGTAAGAACTTCAACATATTTTTAGAGGGACACAACTCAACTGGCACCAAATACCCACTGACCCTACCCCCTTTCAACCATTAATTATTTACCAAAGGTCAGTTATTCACCTCCCCAAATTCAATCCAGGGAAATGTTACCAGCTCCCCCCAACCTTTATCTTATTGTTTTATCCTGAATATTGCCTGAGTAACTCCCACAAGGTGGAAGAACTATGTATTTGGCAATAAACAAAGAGGAAAAGGTTCTTTTCTGACCTTTTAGCTGAAGTGATATGTGAGCTATCCACTGTTCTGCACTCTGAAATGGATGTGTATGTAGGTATCCAAGTGTGCTATGCTTGAACATAATAAACCTGAAACAGCTCTATTGTGGTTTCTCTATTTGCACTCCCATTTTTCATCTTTCTATAGAGACTTGGCATTCTAGAACACTGTACATTCTGAACAAAATGTCCACAGTGTATTCAATACCACATTCTGGTAGATAAAAGGTGAATGAAATCCTAAAAGTAATATACAATTTGCTCTTAACAAATGGCAGAGGAGTAATGGAGCAATGATGCCTTATAAAGGAAAGACTAATTACAGTGGGAACCAAACATGGCAAGGAACCAATTTTAATCTTTCACAACAGAAAATGTCACTAACACATCTGGGTGTTCTTGCTTGTTCTTAAGAATAGCTTGAGATAATGACAGTTGGGGAAACTGTTAGGTTTGTACTAAAGTTGTCTCAAAGTTTGATTTACAGTCAGTTATCCTCCAATTGGCAGCAACTAGAAGGAAGCAGCAGTAGTGAGAAGTCTGGCAGATTTTGTCCTTGAGGTTAAGAGGTTAACAAAAATGAAAACTAATCTATCTTCAGATGGAAGTGTGGTACTTAAAGTTGAGACCATCTTGTAAAATGTTTCTCCTTAAAAATGATTTTATTAGAGTAATTAAAAATGTAGAAAGTGGTACCATCTTTTTAAAGTTATGTAAGAGCTCTGTTCTAATCTCCCTTGCTCTCTGGAGCTAGATAAATCTATATATAGCAGTCCCTGGTATATGCTTCACTCATTATCTCTATATATAGAACTGTAGATAGAATATTCACTGTGAACATAGGTCACAGTGTATTCACAGGAGAATTGCATCTTCAAACCTTGAAACAATAAAATTCTTTGAATAGTTCACAGAGTTGGCTCTGGGAATTGAGAAGTAAGAGGTGATCTTTAAATCCCACAGTCATGCGTTTGTTATTTATGCATTCAACAAATATTTACAGGTAGTATCCATTACATGTAGACACTTTTGTCCATTGTTGTGGGTTTAACAACAATAAGAAAAAGATAAAGTCTCTGTCCTCTAAGATCTTATAAAAGGGGAGAAGCCTACAATTCTACTTTTTACAGTGTGGCTGATACCACATTTTTATAATAAAAAGAGTTCTTCTGATATAGTACAAATAGCTCCTGTAGGAGTAAAAAAAACAAACTTTGAAATACATTGTTTATCTCTAAGAAAGTAAGAGAATCCTTATAGAAGGGAAAAAGGAACATGAGGTTTAAACCAGTCATGACCTGTAAGGCAGAAGCCAGGGGTAACTGGGAAGAAAGTGCCAAGACCAGAAGCCTAGAGTTTTGAGATTAGCCAGAGGGAAATAAGAGGTCAGTCCTTTCCAGGGGTTCTAAACCTGGGGTCTGTGTGTTCTCTAAGTATTCGTGAGAAAAGTCAAAGAATTCATGGACTTGGATAGGGATAAAAAGTACATGTTTATTTTCATATATCTCTAATTTCCTTTCATTATAAAATATAAGCAACAAATCACAGTAGTTTGAGCAATAACTGTGTCTTTGTCTCTAATAGAAATCATAGATATTTCATATATTAGAGCATTGCAGATAATTTGAAATTATGTTTATGCTCATTATGGTTGTTTCACAATTATGGTAGTTGGACAACTCACTGGATTTCATTATGTAATGCATGAATAAAGAAGCATATATATTAATGTATCACATTTGTTTTTAGTATTTTGCTAACACTTGTCTCAGTACATTCAGGCTGCTATAGCAAAACACCATAGACTGGGTGGCTTATAAACAACAGAAATTAATTTCTCACAGTTCTGGAGGCTGGGAAGTAAAAAATTAAGGCACCAGCAGATCTGGTCTCTGGGGATAAACTGCTTTCTGGTTCATAGACAGCCATCTTCTTGCTGTGTCCTCACATGGCAGAAAGAGGCAAAGGAGTTCCCTGGGGGCTCTTTAACAAGAACACTAATACCATTCATGAGGCTGTGCCTTCATGACCTAGTCACCAAAGACCTCACCTCCAAATATCATCACATCATAGTTTTCAACATATGAATGTGGGGGGTGGGGGGAAACATTCAGCCTGTAGCAACTATACTTCAATATAATTGTAATCATCCTCTGTGTTTTAGGCACTCAAGAAGCATGTATATGCTTTCCTGGATGGCCAAAGATGTCCTGACTTCTGCATTAATGAAGGAGTGAGCTAGAAAAATATTATCTTTCAGGAAAGTGTGTCTATAAGGAACCCTATTTCCCTCTGCTATGGTTGTTTAGTAAAAAATAAAATAATATTACCACTGATGATAGCTACCCCTTAAAAATTTACAATCCACAATCATATGTCTGCTCACTCATAGGTATAGTCAGAGAAATCCCTAATCCAGAAAGTAAATTAAAGTGTGTCCTGGTACTTCCCTGGTGGCACAGTGGTTAAGAATCTGCCTGCCAGTGCAGGGAACATGGGTTCGAGCCCTTGTTCAGGAAGATCCCAAATGCCGAGGAGCAACCAAGCCAGTGAGCCACAACTACTGAGCCTGTGCTCTAGAGCCTGCAAGTCACAACTACTGAGCCTGCGAGCCTAGAGCCCATGCTCTGCAACGAGAAGCCACCACAATGAGAAAACTACTCACTGCAACAAATAGTAGCCCCCACTCACCACTTTAGAGAAAGCCCACGTGCAGCAACGAAGACCCAACGCAGCCAAAAATAAATAAATTTAAAACAGAAAAAAGTGTGTCCTGACATATGGCAGAAACAAATACCATTTCTTTCTGGGTGAATACATCTAAAACTAGGCCCCTAAGACTTCTCACAGACTATGTTTAAAAAATAATGAACTCAAAATAAAAAGTGTTAAGCAAATAAAGAAATAAGATATCATGAACAAGAGTCTGAAGAGAAAAAAAA